>NW_012285047.1:0-5725 GCF_000151885.1 Dipodomys ordii | reverse complement strand
TAGAGCGGGGAACACAGCGGGATATAGCAGGGGACTTCATCGAGGACTAAGCGGGACACAGAGGGACACAGCAGGGGACACAGCAAGGCCACAGCGGGACACAGCGGGACACAGCATGGGAAACAGCAGGACACAGGGGGACACAGCGGGACACAGCTGGGACACAGTGGGGGACACAGCGGGACACAAAGGGGGACCCAGCGTTACACTCGGGGACACAGAGCGACACAGCGGGGACACAGCAGGGGACACAGCAGGACACAGAGGGGAACAAAGGGGGCACACAGCGGGACAAAGCGGGACACAGTGGGGACACAGTGGGACACAGCGGGGACACAGCGGGGGACACAGCGGGGACACAGCGGGGACACAGCGGGGACACAGTGGGACACAGCGGGGACACAGCGGGGACACAGCGGGACACAGCAGCGACACAGCTGAACACAGCGGGGGACACAGCGGGACAAAGCCTGGGACAGAGCGGGACACATCGGGACACAGAGGGACACAGCGGGGAACAGAGGGGACACATTGGTGGACAACGGAGACACAGAAGGACAGCGCGTGGGTCACAGTGGGAAACAGCAGGGACACAGGGGGCACAGGGGGCGACACAGAGGGACACAGCGGGACACAGCGGGACAGAGCGGGGACACAGCGGGGACAAAGCGGGGGACACAGTAGGGGACACAGGGGTAAACAGCGGGGGACACAGCGGGACTCAGTTGGGGACACATCAAAGGACACAGCGGATGACACAGCGGGAGAAACAGCGGGAAACAGCGGGGGACACAGCGAGGACACAGCAGGACACAGCGGGGTACACAGACGCAGACAAAGCATTACACATCGGGACACAGCGGGGACACAGCGGGACACAGCGTGGACACAGCGGGACACAGCGGGACACAGCGGGGACACAGAGGGACACAGCGGGACACAGCGGGGACACAGCGGGACACAGCGGGGACACAGCGGGGACACAGCCGGGACACAGAGCGGGACACAGTGGGACACAGCGGGGACACAGCGGGACTCAGCGGTTACACAGTGAGGACACACCAGGGACACAGCGGGACACAGCGGAGACAAAGCGGGGACACAGTGAGACACAGGGAGGACACAGCGGGACACAGCGGAGGACACAGTGGGGGACAGCGGTGACACACCGGCGGACAGCGGGGACACAGCGGGACACAGCGTGGGCCACAGATCCGCACACAGCGGGAGAGTGGAACACAGCAGGGACAGAGCGGGGACACAGCGGGGGACCCAGCGAGGACACAGCGTGACACATGGGGACACAGCGGGACACAGCGGGGGACCCAGCGAGGACAGAGCGGGACACAAATGGGGACACAGCAAGGACACAGTGGGATACAGTGGGATAGAGTGGGACACAGCAGGGGACACAGTGTGGACACCGCGGGACACAGCAGGACACATCGGGAGACACAGCAGGAAACTGCAGGGTACACAGTGGGACACAGCGGGGGACACAGCGAGGACACAGCGGGACACAGCGGGGGACACAGCAGGGGACACAGCGGGACAAAGCAGGGATCACAGCGGGACACAGCAGGACACAGAGGGGACAAAGCAGGGGACTAAGTGGGGACACAGCGGGACAAAATGGGACACAGCTGGACACAGCGGGGACACAGCAGGGGACACAGCGGGGGACAGCGGGGACACAGCCGGACACAGCGAGGTCACAACGGGACACAGCGAAGACACAGCGGGACCCAGAGGGGACACAGCGGGGGACAGCAGGGAGACACAGCGGAGACACAGCGGGGACACAGCGGAACACAGTGGGGACACAGACGGGGACAGCAGGGAGACACAGCGGGGACATATCGGTACACAGTGGGACACAGCCGGTACACAGCAATACACAGCGGGACACAGCGGGGACACAGCGGGACACAGCGGGACACAGCGGGGACACAGCAAGTACACAGCGGGACACAGCCGGACACAGCAGGACACAGAGGGGAACAAAGCGGGGGACACAGCAGGACAGAGCGGGACACAGTGGGGTACACAGTGGGACACATCGGGGATACAGCAGGGACACATCGGGACACAACGGGGGACAGAGCAGGATATACCGGGGGACACAGCGGGACACAGTGGGGACACAGCGGGACAGAGCGGGGAACACAGTGGGATATAGCAGGGGACACAATGAGGACAAAGCAGGACTCAGAGGGACACAGCAGGGGACACAGCAAGGTTACAGCGGGACACGGCGGGACACAGCAGGGGACACAGCAGGGGACACAGCAGGACACAGGGGGACACAGCGGGACACAGTGTGGACACAGCGGGGGAGACAGCGGGACACAAAGGGGGACCCAGCGTTACACAGCTGGGACACAGCGGGACACAGCGGGGACACAGCAGGGGACACAGCAGGACACAGAGGGGAACAAAGGGGGCACACAGCGGGATACAGCGGGGGACACAGCGGAGTACACAGAGCTGCACACAGCGGGAGAGAGTGGAACACAACACGGACACAGCAGGGACACAGCGGGACATAGCAGGGACAAAGCGAGGACAGAGCGGGACACAGAGGTACATAGCGAGGGACACGGCGGGGGACAGTGGGGACAAACCGGGGAGCAACAGGGACACAGCGGGACACAGTTAGGACTCAGCATGGACACAGCGGGGACACAGCAGGGGACACAGTGGGACACAGCAGGGGATACAGCGAGGACACAGAGGGGACATAGGGGGACACTGCAGGACTCAGTGGGACACAGCAGGGACAGAGAGACATAGCAGTTACACAGGGAGGACACACCAGGGACCTCGGAGGACACAGCGGGGACACAGCGGGGACACAGCAGGACACAGCGGGACACATCGGGGACACAGGGGGGACACAGCAGGATACAGTGGGGGACATTGAGGTGGACACAGAGGCGGACACAGCGGGACACAGCGGGGACAGATCGGGACACAGCGGTGGACACAGCGAGGGACACAGCGGGACACAGCGGGGAACACAGCGGGGAACACAGCGGGACACAGCGGGGCACATAGCATGGACACAGTGGGTCACAGCGGTGAAATAGTGGGGGACACAGCGGGGGACACAGCGGGCTACAGAAGGACACAGCGAGGACACAGCGGGACACAGTGTGGACACAGCAGGACACAGCGGGACACATCCGGGGACACAGCAGGACACTGCAGGGTACACAGCGGGACACAGCGGGACACAAAGGGACACAGCAGGGACACAGTGGGGGACACAGTGGGACACAGCGGGATACACAGCGGGACACAGCGGGGACACAGCAGGGGCACAGTGGGAAACAGCGGGACACAGCGGGGGACAAAGCGGGACACAGCGGCACACAGCGGGACACAGCGGGGGACACAGCGGACACAGAGCTGCACACAGCGGGAGAGAGTGGAACACAGCACGGACACAGCAGGGACACAGCGGGACATAGCGGGGACAAAGCGAGGACAGAGCGGGACACAGAGGTACACAGCGAGGGACACAGCGGGGGACAGTGGGGACAAACCGGGGAACAACGGGGACACAGCGGGACACAGCTAGGACACAGTGGGGACACAGCGGGGACAGAGCAGGGGACACAGTGGGACACAGCAGGGGATACAGCGAGGACATAGAGGGGACATAGTGGGACAGTGCGGGACACAGTGGAACACAGCGGGGACACAGAGGGACATAGCAGTTACACAGCAAGGACACACCAGGGACACAGCGGGACACAGCGGGGACACAGCTTGGGACACAGTGGGGGACACAGCGGGACACAGTGTGGGACACAGCATGGACACAGCAGGTCAAAGCGGGTTTATTGATTAAATATTAACATAAATCTTCCTTCAATATTTTTCCTAAATATACTTACAGGAAGATTATTTGTTATAACCCTCTTAAATTATTTTGGAAATATCACTCTGCGCTGATTATTCAAAACTGATTATTTAAAACAACAATAATATATATGTATATGGAAAAAAAAGTCAAGTGGAAGTGTTCCTCTGGTAATAGAGCCCTATCCTTGAGCAAGAAAGATTAGGGACAGGGGCTAGGATGGTGGCTCAGTGGTAGAGCACTTGCCTTGCATGCCTGAGGCCCTGGGTTTGATTCCTCAGCACCACATAAGCAAAAAGAAAAAAAAAGCTGGAAATGGCGCTGTGGCTCAAGTGGTAGAGTGCTAGCCTTGAGCTGAAGAGCTGAGGGACAGCGTCCATGCCCAGAGTTCAGGCCCCACGACCGGACCCCCCCCCCCAAAAAAGAAAGAAAGATGAGGGACAGTGCCCAGTCCTTAATTCTAGTCTCGGGAAGGGCATACACAAACAGCTGAACAGGTGTGCATATGTGAGCATGTGCGGGCGTGCACAGACACACACACACACACACACACACACACACACACACATACACAGAAAAGATTTACCTTGATATATGTATCTCAGAAAGCTAAAAGAAATGCAGTTCAGTAAGAGGAAGGAAATGGGGAACATGTGGAACCCTGGGACTAAATGAATATGAATAACAAAGGAGAAATGCTTGTAGGAATGTAAGTTGACTCTCAGCTGCACACAGACTTAGGTGACCAATCTTGTAAAAATCTAGCTGGATTGAAGTCATATTATTGACTTCTTTCAAAAGATGTGTAATAAGTTATCCCTATTGCTTTGTGTCTGTGGTGGCAGATCAGGGGAGGGGAGTGATAGCACAGAATACTCATCTTGAGAGCATGGGAGCACAGTACCACGTTCCCTTTGGAAAACCTACCCAAAGACATAAAGACATCCTACGCACCCTCACATCCTACTTCTAATGTTAACACATGGGTCTTAGGGAAGATTTTTATGATCCAAATTATAGCATAATATTACATTGTAACTTTAGTGATCATTACTTCTTTCAAATAGACCCTAAGGATTAAAATCATATTTTATTCTACTCACTCTTTACTCAAAAAATACCATTTCACATAAGCTAATACAATTTCTGCTTATTTAAAACTAAAGTGATGAGTAATTGGTAGGTAGTTAAGAATTTATATATATATATATATATATATATATATGTATGTATATATGCCACATTTTCTTGATCCATTCAATGAAATTCTATGCCTCCATCAGAAAGAATGACATCTCCCCATTTGTTAGGAAATGGAAAGACTTGGAAAAAACTATATTAGATGAAGTAAGCCAGGCCCAAAGAAACAGGTCCCATGTTTCCCTTATTTATAGTAACTAGTGTAAGTCTAGGACAACCAGAAAAAGTCAAAGCTATGTACATATGACTATATAAGACGATGCCAAGTGAATGAACCTCAAGGTAGGGACACAACTTGTTTTTTATTTTCTTGCTATTATTTTTAACATATCTAAAATGTAATAGGTGATTTTTTTCTCTTGTATGTTCTTCCCCCATTTTATAACCCCTGTTTTCACTGTATTTGATTCTGATGCCCTGCATCTTGTATATACATTTTTCTAATTTGGTGAGGGGAGGAGAAATAACAAAATGCTGAAACAAGGATATAGGTTGACCCATTGTTACAATGAGGGGGAAGTTTGAGAGGTAGAGAGGAAATGCAAGGAAAACTTGACGCCGAGAAATGACATGTGCTGGGACCCTAGGCGACTGGAGCAGCCAGATTTTGACAAACATAACTCAAACTTACATACAGGAGTCTCCCCAACGGAGGTG
>NW_012285046.1:0-3392 GCF_000151885.1 Dipodomys ordii | reverse complement strand
CAGGACATAGCATTGAAACATCGGGGGACACAGTGAGGACACAGCGGGGGACACAGCAGGGACACAGTGGGGGACACAGCGGGGGACACAGTGGGGAACACAGCGGGACACAGCGGAGACACAGCGGGGGACACAGCTGTGGACACAGCTGGACACAGCGGGGCACAGCGGAGGACACAGCAGGGGACACAACAGTACACAGCGGGACACAGCGGGGAAATATCGGAGACACAGCAGGACACGGCGGGGGACAGTGGGGACACAGCGGGACACAGCGGGACAGAGCGGGGGACAGCGGGGACACACCTGGGGACAACGGGGACACAGCGGGGACACAGAGGGGGAGACAGCGGCGACACTGAGGGACACAGCGGGGGACACAGCCGGACACAGCGGGACAGAGCAGTGATACAGCGGGGGGCTCAGCGGGGGACAATGTGGGATACAGCGAGGGACACAGCGGGGGACACAGCGGGACACAGCGGGACACAGCGGGGGACACAGCGGGACACAGCGGGGGACAGAGCAGGGGACAGAGCGGGGACACAGCGGAGCACCGCGGGAGACACAGCGGAACACAGCAGGACACAGCGGGACACAGCGGGAGGACACAGCGGGGACACAGCGGGGAAACCGCAGACACAGCGGGGGACACTGCGGGGACACTGCGGGGACACAGCAGGACACAGCGGGGGACACAGCGGGACACAGCTGGACACAACGTGGGAGACAGTGGGGACACAGCGGGGGTCACTGCGAGGGACACAGCGGGACACAGAGGGACACAGCCGGGACACAGCATTGAAACATCGGGGTACACAGCGAGGACACAGCGGGGGACACAGAGGGGACACAGTGGGGGACACAGCAGGGGACACAGCTGGACACAGCGGGGCACAGCTGAGGACACAGCAGGGGACACAACAGTACACAGGGGGACACAGCAAGGAAACATCGGAGACACAGCGGGACACTGCGGGGAACAGTGGGGACACAGCGGGACACAGCAGGACAGAGCGGGTGACAGCGGGGACACACCTGGGGGCAACGGGGACACAGTGGGGACACAGAGGGGGAGACAGCGGGAAAACTGAGGGACAGAGGTGGGGACACAGCGGGGGACACAGCCGGACACAGCGGGACACTGCTGAGATACAGCGGGGGGCTAAGCAGGAGACAATGTAGGACACAGCGGGGGACACAGCGGGACACAGCAGGGACACAGCGGGACACAACGGGGGACACAGTGGGACCAAGCAGGGGACAGAGCAGGGGACAGAGCGGGGACACAGCGGAGCACTGCGGGGGACTTAGCGGAACACAGCGGGACACAGTGGGGGACACAGCGGGGACACAGCGGTGTAACAGTGGGACACAGCGGGGGACACTGCGGGGACACAGAGGGAAACAGCGGTGGTCACAGCGGGACACAGCTGGACACAACTGGGGACACAATGGGGACACAGCGGGGGTCACTGCTGGGGACACAGCGGGGACACAGTGGGGGACACAGCGGGGGACACAGCGGGGAACACAGCGAGTCACAGAGGAGACACAGTGGGGGACACAGCCGGGGACACAGCTGAACACAGCGGGGCACAGCGGAGGACACAGCAGGGGACACAACAGTACACAGCGGGCCACAGCGGGGAAACATCGGAGACACAGCGGGACACAGCGGGGGACAGTGGGGACACAGCGGGACACAGCGGGACACAGCGGGACAGAGCGGGGGACAGCGGGGACACACCTGGGGACAACGGGGACAGAGCGGGGACACAGAGAGGGACACAGCGGGGACACTGAGGGACACAGCAGGGGACACAGAGGGGGACCAAGCCGGACACTGCGGGACACAGTGGGGATACAGCGGGAGACTCAGCGGGGGACACTGTGGGACACAGCGAGGGACATAGCCGGGGACACAGCGGGAAACAGCAGGGACACAGCGGGACACAGCGGGGGACACAGCGGGACCCAATGGGGGACAGAGCGGGGGACAGAGTGGGGACACAGCGGAGCACCGCGGAGGACACAGCGGGAACACAGTGGCGACACAACGGGGACAAAGAGGGGACAAAGCAGGGAAATAGCGGGACACAGCGAGGACACAGCGGGGGACACAGCTTGACACAGCGGGGTACAGCGGGGACACAGAGGTGGACACAGCGGGGACACAGTGGGACACAGCGGGGGATACAGCGGGACACAGCGGGACACAGCGGTGGACACAGCGGGTACACAGCGGGGAAACAGAGGGACACAGCGGGGGACACAGCGGGAACAAAACAGGGACACAGCGGGACCTAGGGAGACACAGCGGGGACACAGCGGGACACAGTGGGGACACAGAGGGACACAACAGGGGACACAGCGGGGACACAGTGGGACACAACGGGGACACAGCGAGGGACACAGCGGGACACAGCAGGGACACATCGGGGGACACAGCGGGGACACAGCGGGACACAGCGGTGACACAGCAGGGACACAGCAGGGGATACAGCATGGGACAGAGCGGGACACAGCGGGACACAGCGGGACACAGCTGGACACAGCGGGACACAGCGGGGGACAGCGGGGGACACAGCAGTGGACACAAAGGGATACAACGGGTGACAACGGGGACACAGCGGGACACAGCGGGGGACAGCGGAGACACAGCTGGACACAGCGCGGGACACAGCGGGGGACACATCGAGACACAGCGGGACACAGCGCGGACCCAGTGGGGGACAGCGGGGACACAACGGAATACAGTGGGACACAGCGGGACACAGAGAGGACACAGCGGGGACACAGCAGGGTACACTGTGGGACACAGCGGGACACAGCGGGGGGACACAGCCGGGACACAGCGGGACACAGCAGGGGACAGTAGGGACACAGCGAGGATATAGCGGGGGATACAGCGGGACACAGAAGGGACACAGCGGGACACAGCGGGGGTCATAGAGAGGACACAGCGGGACACAGGAGGACAAAGCGGGGACACAGCGGGGACACAGCGGGGGACACAGTGGGACACAGCAGGGGACACAGCGGGACACAGCGGGAAAAAGCAGGACACAGCGCGACACAGCGGGGTCACAGCGGGGGACACAGCGAGGACACAGCGGGACACAGCGTGGACACAGCAGGGGACAGCGGAGACACAGTGGGACACAGCGGGGACACAGCGGGGACAAAGCAGGGCACAGCAGGGAGACACAGCGGGACACAGTAGGACACAGCGGGAACAGAGCGGGACACAGCAGGGACACAGCGGGACACAGCAGGACACAGCGGGACTCAGCGGGGGACACAGCGGGACACAGCGGGGGACATAGAGGCGGACACAGCGGGACACAGCGGGACACAACGGGACACAGCGGGACACCGCGGGGACTGAT
>NW_012285045.1:0-2207 GCF_000151885.1 Dipodomys ordii | reverse complement strand
GCGGGACACAACGGGACACAGCGGGACACCGCGGGGACACAGCGGGACACAGCGCGGACACAGCGGGGGCACAGCGCGGACACAGCGGGAAACAACGGGTGACACAGCGAGGACACAGCGGGATATAGCGGGGGACACAGCGGGACACAGCTGGACACAGAGGGGACACAGCGGGGAAACAGCAGGGTACACAGCGGGACACAGCGGGACACAGCGGGGGAACACAGCGGGGACACATTCGCGACACTGTGGGACACAGCAGGGGACATCGGGGACACAGCGAGGACATAGCGGGGGATACAGCGGGACACAGCGGGGACATAGCGGGACACAGCGGAGGTCATAGCGAAAACACAGCGGGACATAGGAGGACAAAGCGGGGACACAGCGGGGACACAGCTGGGACACAGTGGGACAAAGCAAGGGATACAGCGAGGACACAGCGGGACACAGCTGGACACAGCGGGGGACACAGTGGGGACACAGCAGGGGACACTGCGGGGGACACAGCGGGACACAGGGGGACACAGCCGGGAACAGCATTGACACATCGGGGGACACAGCGAGGACACATCGGGGACCACAGAGGGGACACAGTGGGGGACACAGCGGTGGACACAGCAGGTAACACAGCGGGACACAGCGGGAGACACAGCCGGGGACACAGCTGAACACAGCGGGGCACAGCGGAGGACAGAGCAGGGGACACAACGGTACAGAGCGGGACAGAGCGGGGAAAGATCGGAGACACAGCGGGACACTGCGGGGGAGAGTGGGGACACAGCTGGACACAGCGGGACAGAGTGGGGGACAGCGGGGACACACCTGGGGACAACGGGGACACAGCGGGGACACAGAGGGGGACACAGTGGGGACACTGAGGGACACAGCAGGGGACACAGCGGGGGACACAGCCGGACACAGCAGGGACAAAGCGGGACACAGCGGGGGACACAGTGGGACCCAGCGGGGGACAGAGCGGGGACACAGCGGAGCACCGCGGGGGACACAGCGGGACACAGCGGAAGGACACAGCGGGGTCACAGCTGGGAAACAGCGGGACACAGCGGGGGACACTGCGGGGACACAGCGGGACACAGCGGGGGACACAGCGCGACACAGCTGGACACAACAGGGGACTCAGTGGGGAGACAGCGGGGGTCACTGTGGGGGACACATCGGGAAACAGAGGGATACAGCCGGGACATAGCATTGAAACATCGGGGGACACAGCGAGGACACAGCGGGGGACACAGCGGGGACACAGTGGGGGACACAGCGGGGGACACAGTGGGGAACACAGCGGGACACAGCGGAGACACAGCGGGGGACACAGCCGGTGACACAGCTGGACACAGCGGGGCACAGCGGAGGACACAGCAGGGGACACAACGGTACACAGCGGGACACAGCGGGGAAATATCGGAGACACAGCAGGACACGGCGGGGGACAGTGGGGACACAGCGGGACACAGTGGGACAGAGCGGGGGACAGCGGGGTCACACCTGGGGACAACGGGGACACAGCGGGGACACAGAGGGGGACACAGCGGCGACACTGAAGGACACAGCGGGGGACACAGCCGGACACAGCGGGACAGAGCAGTGATACAGCGGGGGGCTCAGCGGGGGACAATGTGGGATACAGCGAGGGACACAGCGGGGGACACAGCGGGACACAGCAGGGACACAGCGGGACACAGCGGGGGACACAGCGGGACACAGCGGGGGACAGAGCAGGGGACAGAGCGGGGACACAGCGGAGCACCGCGGGAGACACAGCAGAACACAGAGGAACACAGCGGGACACAGCGGGGACACAGCAGGGAAACAGCGGGACACAGCGGGGGACACAGCGGGGACACAGCGGGACACAGCGGAGACACAGTGGGGGACACAGCTGGGGACATAGCTGGACACAGCAGGGCACAGCGGAGGACACAGCAGGGGACACAACAATACACAGGGGGACACAGCGGGGAAACATCGGAGACACAGCGGGACACTGCGGGGGACAGTGGGGACACAGCGGGACACAGCGGGACAGAGCGGGGGACAGCGGGGACACACCTGGGGACAACGGGGACACAGCGGGGACACAGAGGGGGAGACAGCGGGGACACTGAGGGACACAGGTGGGAACACAGCGGGGGACACAGCGGACACAGGGGGACACAGCGGGGGATACAGCGGGGGGGCTAAGCGGG
>NW_012285044.1:0-1515 GCF_000151885.1 Dipodomys ordii | reverse complement strand
AATAAGAAATGTACTCATTATCTTGCCCATGTAATTGTAACCCCTCTGTACAGTATTTGCACCATAAAAATGAAAAATAAATTCCCTGATTTTCCTGTCCCTGCTGGCTTTCAATCCTGATCCTAAAATCTGAGGTTTCTGAGTAGCTAGGATTACAGGTGTGAGTCACAAGCACCAGGTGAAATATGTTACTTTGTGATTTTTAGATTTCTTTGTCTGAATAACTCTCCGCGGGAAAATATTCCAATGGTGCATAACATTGTGTGCTTCTTCTATAATCAGATTTCATTAAGGTGCATATGCAGTTAATGTGTAGATTGTAAGTGATGTATTCCCCCTATGTTTGTAATAATGGGGTGCATTTGCTTTTACATAGTATAACCTCGCAGTTTATATATATATATATATATATATATATATATTTCTATATATATTCATACTGAAGTGTTATATTAGCAAAAATTAAGCGCTCAACTGATTTAATTAATTAATTAATTAATCAATTTTATTTATTTATTTATTTATTTATTCTGTGCTTGGGTGCTGTCCTTCAGCTCTTCAGCTCAAGGCTAATGCTCTACCACTTGAGTCAAAGCACCACTTGCACCTTTTTCTGCTTATGTGGTGCTGATGAATTGAACCCAGGGACTCATACATGCAAGACAAGCACTCTACCACTGAGCCCCCTTCCCAGTCCCTCAAATGATTTTTTGAACTAAGAGTTTTTGAACTATCAAAAGTAATTATCGGAACCCACCAACATTGCTCTAATATCTTATATATTTTTCTCTTCATTTTCCATTTTTGAAACTACATGATGTTTTATACTTCTATTATGAATAGAAAAATTTCTCTAACACTTTCATGAGACTTTATACTTAATAACTTAAAATGTTAAAATATAATAATTGCATACTTACGTATTTTTAATGACACATTGTTAACGTACAATGTTTTTCTTTGTGAGTAAGCTGATTTTCAAGATTATTTTCAGTCTCAGGTTCCACCCATGTTGCCCACATGCATATTCTATTACACAGACACATGTAAGTCCTTCCTATTCTCTAACTGTATTGTTTTTGTTTAAGACAAGGGACTTCACCAGATGCTACCTGTACTTGAAAATTCAGTCAGATTTTCAGTGTATATTTTGTTAGATCCTCAGATCTCAGCCTCCTGAGTGGCTAGGATTACAGGCGTGAGCCACCGGCGCATGGCTAAAAGTGTGTATTTTAATAAAGTAGAAAGGAAAATAGATATTCCGCTGAAAACTATTTGCCATAAATTGCAGCTCCAATCATTGGTTTGCAACAGAGTCATTATTTTTGTTGTTGTTGTTGTTGTTGGCGTTTTTAAAAAAAATTATCATTATCTTATTTTACTAAACACTTTGTAAGAAGTTTTTGGAAAAGAAGTGTATGATCTTAGAACAATTATCTCTCTTTAGTGGCTCTAAAGCGCCATCTTGTGGTATGATATTTGAATATCACTTTACTCACATTCTGAATTTCAGAA
>NW_012285043.1:0-1641 GCF_000151885.1 Dipodomys ordii | reverse complement strand
AGCGCGACACAGTGGGGACACAGCGGGGGACACAGCGAGGACACAGCGGGACACACAATGTACACATCGGGGGACAACGGGGACACAGCAGGGACACAGCGGGACACAGCAGGACACAGCGGGACTCAGCGGGGGACACAGCGGGACACAGCGGGGGACATAGAGGCGGACACAGCGGGACACAGCGGGACACAACGGGACACAGCGGGACACCGCGGGGACACAGCGGGACACAGCGGGGACACAGCGGGGGCACAGCGCGGACACAGCGGGAAACAACGGGTGACACAGCGAGGACACAGCGGGATATAGCGGGGGACACAGCGGGACACAGCTGGACACAGAGGGGACACAGCGGGGAAACAGCAGGGTACACAGCGGGACACAGCGGGACACAGCGGGGAAACACAGCGGGGACACATTCGCGACACTGTGGGACACAGCAGGGGACATCGGGGACACAGCGAGGACATAGCGGGGGATACAGTGGGACACAGCGGGGACATAGTGGGACACAGCGGAGGTCATAGCAAAAACACAGCGGGACATAGGAGGACAAAGCGGGGACACAGCGGGGACACAGCTGGGGACACAGTGGGACACAGCAAGGGATACAGCGAGGACACAGCGGGACACAGCTGGACACAGCGGGGGACACAGTGGGGACACAGCAGGGGACACTGCGGGGGACACAGCGGGACACAGAGGGACACAGCCGGGAACAGCATTGAAACATCGGGGGACACAGCGAGGACACATCGGGGAACACAGAGGGGACACAGTGGGGGACACAGCGGGGGACACAGCAGGTAACACAGCGGGACACAGCGGGGACACAGCGGGAGACACAGCCGGGGACACAGCTGGACACAGCGGGGCACAGCGGAGGACAGAGCAGGGGACACAACGGTACAGAGCGGGACAGAGCGGGGAAAGATCGGAGACACAGCGGGACACTGCGGGGGACAGTGGGGACACAGCGGGACACAGCGGGACAGAGTGGGGGACAGCGGGGACACACCTGGGGACAACGGGGACACAGCGGGGACACAGAGGGGGACACAGTGGGGACACTGTGGGACACAGTGGGGGACACAGCGGAGGACACAGCCGGACACAGCAGGGACACAGCGGGACACAGCGGGGGACCCAGCGGGACCCAGCGGGGGACAGAGCGGGGGACAGAGCAGGGACAGAGCGGAGCACCGCGGGGGACACAGCGGGACACAGCGGGACACAGCGGGAGGACACAGCGGGGACACAGCGGGGAAACAGCGGGACACAGCGGTGGACACTGCGGGGACACAGCTGGACACAGCGGGGGACACAGCGGGACACAGCTGGACACAACGTGGGAGACAGTGGGGACACAGCGGGGGTCACTACGAGGGACACATCAGGACACAGAGGGATACAGCCGGGACATAGCATTGAAACATCGGGGGACACAGTGAGGACACAGCGGGGGACACAGCAGGGACACAGTGGGGGACACAGCGGGAGACACAGTGGGGAACACAGCGGGACACAGCGGAGACACAGCGGGGGACACAGCTGTGGACACAGCTGGACACAGCGGGGCACAGCGGAGGACACAGCAGGGGACACAACAGTACACAGCGGGACACAGCGGGGAAATAT
>NW_012285042.1:0-4254 GCF_000151885.1 Dipodomys ordii | reverse complement strand
GGGGAGGATGGGAGGGAATGAGAAGAGGAACCAAAGGAGAAGGCAACACTGTTTGATAAGCAATGTAATACATATGTGGCCCAAGTAAATATAAGTCCTATGTACAGAATATTCACCATGAGAAAAGTATTTGTTCATGAAAGAAACACAGGAGGGGATGCAGGGTGGGACACTTGGGTCAGTAGTAGAATACAGTGGTAGACACACATGAGGGACATGAGTTGCACTCATCAGCGACACATAAATACACAACAAAGGAAAGAGTGGGGACTCCATGAGGTGCACATCAAGTCACGCAGATGCACTAAAAATGAGTCTGAGTGGGCAAGAGGGGGCAATAGGGATACATATCGGTCCTCCATGTAGGACCAATGAACATTTCTTGTCACAGCCCAAAGCAGCGCAAGACAAAGGTGAGGACAGTAGGCAACAAGGGGCCACAGAAATGAATAACGGGGACATTTAGCTTGACAGCAGGGACAAGGCGGGACACAGCGGGGGACAGTGGGGACACAGCGGGTTACAGCGGGACCCAGCGGGACACAGCGGGGGACACAGCGGGACACAGCAGTGACACAGGTGGACACAGTGTGGGACACGGCAAGGGACACAGCGGGATACAGCGGGGGACACAGTGGGACATAGCGGGGGAACAGTGGGAAAAGCGGGACACAGCGGGGGAACAGAGGGAACACAGCGTGGACATAGCGGGGGACACAGCAGGACACACCGGGGACACAGCGGGGGACACAGAGGGACACAGCTGGGGACACAGGGGGGACACAGCGGGGAACACAGCAGGACACAGCGGGACACAGCGTGGAATCAGCTGGACACAGCGAGACACAGCGGGGGACACAGCGGGGGACAAAGAGACAGATACAGCGGGACAGAGCTGGACATATCGGGGACACAGCGGGGACACAGCGGGACACAGTGGGGACCCAGCGGGACCCAGCGGGACACAGCGGAGACAAAGCGAGGAGAGAGCGGGACACAGAGTCGACACAGCGGGGACACAGCGGGACACAGCACGGGACAGCAAGAACACAGCAGGACACAACGGGGACACAGCGGGACACAGAGGGGGACACAGCAGGGACACAGTGGGACACATGGGAGTCACAGAGAGGACACAGCGGGATACAGGAGGATACAGCGGGGACACAGCGAGGACAGAGCGGGACACAGCGGGACACAGCGGGACACAGCGGGACACAGCTCTACACAGCGGGACACAATGGGGGACACTGCAGGGGACAGCATGGACACTCCCGGAGAAAGCGGGGACACAGCAGGACACCGCGGGGGACACAGCGGTATACAGCGGGGACACAGCGGGACACAGCGGGGGACACAGAGGGACACAGCGGGGGACAAAACGAGGACACAGCGGGCCAAAGAGGGACACAGCGGCGACACAGCTGGACACAGTGGGGGACAGCGGGGACACAGCGAGGGACACAGCGGGGGACAGTCGGGAAACACAGAGGAACAACGGGGACATAGCCGTGGCACAGCGGGACACCGCGGGGACACAGCTGGACATTGCGGGACACAGCGGGACACAGCGGAGGACACAGCGTGACATAGCGGGGACACAACGCAGACACAGCGGGACAAAGCGGGAAACAGCAGGGGATACATCGGGGGACAAAGCGGGACACAGCGGGACACAACAGGGGACAGCGGGGACACAGCGAGGACACAGCGGGGGACACAGTGGGGACACAGCGGGACACAGAGGGGGACACAGCGGGGAAACAGTGGGACACATGGGAGTCACAGAGAGGACACAGCGGGATACAGGAGGATACAGCGGGGACACAGCGAGGACAGAGCGAGACAGAGCGGGACACAGCGGGACACAGCTCTACACAGCGGGACACAACGGGGGACACTGCAGGGGACAGCATGGACACAGCGTGGACCCAGCATGGGACAGCGCGGACACAAGGGGACACAGCGGACACACAGCGGGGTACAGCGGGGACACAGCGGAACACAGCGGGGACACAGTGGGGACACAGCGGGGACACAGCTGGACACAGCGGGACACAGCGGGGACACAGCGGGACACA
Source organism: Dipodomys ordii (assembly GCF_000151885.1). Lineage (NCBI taxonomy): Eukaryota > Metazoa > Chordata > Mammalia > Rodentia > Heteromyidae > Dipodomys > Dipodomys ordii. The sequence continues at coordinate 2,173 of NW_012285042.1, read as the reverse complement.
GCGGGACACAGCAGGAGACACAATGGGACACAGCGGGGGACACAGCGGGACACAGCGGGGGACAAAGCGGGTGACACAGCGGTACACAGCGGGTGACACAGCAGGAAACAGCGCGACACAGTGGGGACAAAGTGGGACATAGCGGGTACACAGCGGGAGACACAGCGGGGCACAAATTCAGACACCACGGGACACCGCGGAGCATAGCGGGGACACAGCGGGGACACAGTGGGGACACAGCGGGGTACATAGCAGGATACAGCGGGGACACAGCGGGGGACACAGCGGACAGAGCGGGGACACCGCGGGTGACAGAGCGGGACACAGCGTGGGACACAGCGGGGGACACAGCGAGGGACAAAGCGGGACACAGCGGGGACACAGCGGGACACAGCGGGACACAGCGGGACAAAGCAGGGACACGGGGGGGACAAAGTGGGAGACACAGTGGGACAAAGCGGGGGACATAGAGGTACACAGCGGGGACAGAGCGGGACACAGCGGGACACAGCGGGACACATTGGGGACCCAGCGGGACACAGCGGGACACAGCGGGGACAAAGCGAGGAGAGAGCGGGACACAGTGGGACACAGCGGTGGACACAGCAGGGGACACAGCGGAGGACAGCAGGGACACAGAGGGACACAGCAGGACACAGCGGGGAAACAGCGTGGACAAGGAACAGCGGACCCAAAGGGGACACAGCAGTGGACACAGCGGGACACAGTGAGGGACACAGCGGGACACAGCGGGACACAGCGGGATACAGCGGGGGACACAGCGGGACACAGAGGGGGACACAGAGGGGTACACAGTGGGACACAGCTGGGAACACAGCGAGGACACAGCGGGACCCAGCGGGACACAGCGTCGATTCAGCAGGGACACAGCGGGACACAGCGGGGTACACAGCTGGGCAAACAAAGGGACACATCGGGGGACACAGCGAGGACACGGGAACACAGCGTGGGACACAGCGAGGACACAGCGGGACACAGCGGGACACAGCAGGGACACAGCATTAGACACAGCGGAACACAGCGGGGGACACAGCGGGACACAGAGCGGGACAGAGCGAGGACACAGCGAGGACACAGCAGGACACAGCGTCGATACAGCGGGGACACAGCAGGACACAGCAGGGTACACAGCTGGGGACACAACGGGACACAGCAGGGGACACAGCGAGGACACAGCGGAACACAGTGTGGGACACAGCGAGGACACAGCGGGACACAGAGGGACACAGCGGGGACACAGCAGGGACACAGCGGGGGATACAGCGGGACACAACTGGACACAGCGGGGGACACAGCAGGACACAGCGGGGGACACAGCGGGGGGACAGAGCGGGACACAACTGGGAACACAGCGAGGACACTGCGGGACCCAGTGGGACACAGCATCGATACAGTGGGGACACAGCGTTACACAGCGGGTTACACAGCTGGGGACACAAAGGGACACAGTGGGGGACACAGCAGGACACAGCGGGACACAGCGGGACACAGCGGGACACAGTGGGACACAGCGGGGACAAAGCGTGAGACACAGCGGGGGACAGAGCGGGAGACAGAGGGGCACACAGCGAGGACACAGCAGGACACAGCGGGGACACAGCGGGTGACAAAGCGGGACACTAAGGGACACAGTGTGACACAGCGGGACACAGCGGGGTACACAGCTGGGGACACCACAGGAAACAGCGGGGGACACAGCGGGACAGAGCGGGAGACAGCGGGGAAAAGCAGGGGACATAGCGGGGGACATAGCGGGACACCACGGAACACAGCGGGACACAGCGGGAAACAGCGGTGACCCTGCGGGGACACAGCAAGACACAGCGGGGGACACAGCAGAAAACAGTGGGGGACAGCACGAGGACAAAGCGGCACACAGCGGGGGACACAGCAAGGACAAAGCGGGACACAGCGGGGGACACAGCGGGACACAGCGGGAGACACAGCGGGACACAGCGGGGACACAGCGGGACACAGCGGGGACACAGCGGTGACACAGCGGGACACAGCGGGTCCCAGCAGGGACACAGCGGGACACAGTGGGACACAGCGGGGGACACAGAGGGACACATCGGGGGACGCAGCGAAGACACAGCGGGACACAGTGGGGGACACAGCGAGGACACAGCGGGACATAGCGGGGGAAACAGCG
>NW_012285041.1:0-4032 GCF_000151885.1 Dipodomys ordii | reverse complement strand
TAGTTCTCAGGAACACAGCGGGACACACAGCGGGACACAGTAGGACACAGCGGGGGACACAGGATAGACATAGCGGGTCACAGTGGAAAATAGTGGGGGACACAGCGGAGGACACAGCGGGATACAGAAGGACACAGCGAGGACACAGCGGGGATGTAGGGTGACACTGCGGAACAAAGTGGGACACAGCGGGGACACAGAGGGACATAGAGGTTACACAGAGAGGACACAGCGGGACACAGTGGGGGACACAGCGGGGGACACAGTGGGACACAACGGGGGACACAGCGAGGACACAGTGGGACAAAGCGGGGGACACAGCGGTGGACAGCGGGGACACACATGCGGACAGCGGGGAAACAACGGGACACATCGGGGGACATCGGGGACACAGCGGGACGCAGCGGGACACAGCCAGGACACAGTGGGGGACACAGCGAGGACACAGCGGGACACAGAGGGATACACAGAGAGGACACAGCGTGACACATGGGGACACAGCGGGACACAGCGGGTGATCAAGCAAGGACACAGCGGGACACAAATGGGGACACAGCAAGGACACAGCGGGACACAGCGGGAAAGAGCGGGAAACAGTCGGGGACACAGCGGGGACACAGCGGGACACAGTGGGGACACAGCGGGACACAGCGGTACACATCGGGGGACACAGCAGGACACTGCAGGGTACATAGCGGGACACAGCGGGACACAGTGGGACACAGCGGGTGCACAGCGGGACACAGCAGGGACACAGCAGGGGCACAGTGGGAAACAGTGGGACACAGCAGGGGACAAAGCAGTACAAACCGGGATACAGGGGGACACAGCGGGGGACACAGCGGGGGACACAGAGCTGCACACAGAGGGAGAGAGTGGAACACAGCAGGGACACAGCGGGGACACAGCGGGACATCGCAGGAACAAAGCGAGGACAGAGCGAGACACAGAGGTACACAGCGAGGAACACAGCAGGGGACAGTGGGGACAAACCGGGAAAAACGGGGACACAGCGGGACACAGCTGGGACACAGCGGGGACACAGCAGCACACAGCGTGGGACACAGTATGACACAGCAGGGGATACGGCGAGGACACAGAGGGGACATAGGGGGACACTGCGGGACACCGTGTGACACAGCGGGGACACAGAGGGACATAGCAGTTACACAGCGAGGACACACCAGGGACAGAGCGGGACACAGCGGGGACACAGCCGGGACACAGCGGGAGCCAGCGGGGACACAGCGGGGACACAGCGTGTCAAAGCGGGGGACACAGAGGCTGACACAGCAGGACGCAGCGGGACAAAGCGGGACAGAGCGGGACACAGCGAGAACACAACGGAACACAGCGGGACACAGCGGGGGACACAGCAGGGGACACAACGGGACACAGCCGGGGTCACAGCCTGACACAGCGGGACACAGAGGGGACAAAGCAGAGGACAAAGCGGGGACACAGCGGGACACAGCGAGACAAAACGGGACACAGCTGGACACAGCGGGGACACAGCAGGGGACACAGCGGGGACACAGCTGGACACAGCAGGGCACAGCGGGAAACAGCGGGGACACAGCGGGGACACAGCGGGGACACAGCGGAAAACAGTGGGGACACAGCGGGGGACAGCAGGGAGATACAGGGGGAACACAGCGGGTTCACATCGGTACACAGCGGGACACAGTCGGTACACAGCAATACACAGCGGGAAACACAACCGGACACAGCGGGGGACACAGCGGGACACAGCGGGACACAGCGGGATACAGCGGGGACACAGCAGGACACAGCGGGGACACAGCGGGGACACAGCAGGGACACAGCGGGGGACACAGTGGGACACAGCGGGGACACAGAGGGACTCAGGGGTTACACAGCGAGGACACACCAGGGACACAGCGGGACACAGCGGAGACAAAGCGGGGACACAGTGAGACACAGCGAGGACACAGCGGGACACAGCGGATGACACAGCGGAAGGCAGCGGTGACACACCGGCAGACAGCGGGGACACAGCGGGACACAGCGGGACACAGCGGGACACAGAGGGGGACACAGCGGGGGACAGCGGGGACACACATGCAGACAGCGAGGACACAATGGGACACAGCGGGGGACAACGGGGACACAGCGGGACACAGCAGGACACAGCAGGACACAGCAGGGACACAGTGTGGGACACAGTGAGGACACAGCGGGACACAGAGGGATACACAGAGAGGACACAGCGTGACACATGGGGACACAGCGGGACACAGCGGGGGACACAGAGAGGAACAGCGGGACACAAATGGGTACACAGCAAGGACACAGCGGGACACAGCGGGAAAGAGCGGGACACAGCGGGGGACACAGCGGGGGACACAGCGGGACACAGCGGGACACAGCGGGGGACACAGCAGGGACACATCGGGTCACAGCGGGGACACAGTGGGGGACACAGCGAGGGACAAAGCGGGACACAGCGTCGACAGAGCGGGGACACAGCGGGACACAGCGGGGGACACAGTGGGGGACAGGGGTGACACAGCAGGACACAGTGGGACACAGCGGGGACACAGCGGGACACAACGGGACACAGCGGGGGACACAGCGGGACACAGCGGGACACAGCGGGGACACAGCGGGACACAGCGGGGGACACAGTGGGGAACAGGGGTGACACAGCAGGACACAGTGGGACACAGCGGCGACATAGCAGGGACACAGCAGGGACACAGCGGGGTCACAGCGGGGGACACAGCGGGACACAACGAGGAACACAGCGAGGACACAGCAGGACCCAGCAGGACACAGCGTCGATACAGTGGGGACCCAGCAGGACACGACGGGGTACACAGCTGGTGACACAAAGGGACACAGCGAGGACAAGCGGGACACAGCGGGACACAGCGAGGACACTGCGGGATCATAGCGGGACACAGCGGGGTTCACAGAGGGACACAGCGGGACACAGCTTGGGATACACGGAGGACACAGCTGGACACAGTGGGGGACACAGCGAGGACACAGCGGTACAGTGGGGTGCGGGATACAGCGGGGGACACAGCGGGAGACAGCGGGGGACACAGCGAGGACACAGCGGGACACAGTTGCGACACAGAGGGCACTCAGTGGGGGACACAGCGGGGGACAAAGCAGGACACCACGGGACAGTGTAACACAGCGGGACACAGCGGGGACACTGCACGGACACAGCGGTACAAAGCGGGGGACACAGCGGGGACTCAGCGGGGGACACAGCGGGGGACAAAGCGGGACACCACGGAACACAGCGGGTCACAGCGGGAAACAGCGGTGACCCAGTGGAACACAGCAGGGACACAGCGGGGACACAGCGGGACATCGCGGGGACAAAGCGAGGACAGAGCGAGACACAGAGGTACACAGCGAGGGACACAGCGGGGGACAGTGGGGACAAACCGGGGAACAATGGGGACACAGCGGGACACAGCTGGGACACAGCGGGGACACAGCGGCACACAGCGTGGGACACAGTAGGACACAGCAGGGGATACAGCGAGGACGCAGAGGGGACATAGGGGGACACTGCAGGACACAGTGTGACACAGCGGGGACACAGAGGGACATAGCAGTTACACAGCGAGGACACATCAGGGACAGAGCGGGACACAGCGGGGACACAGCTGGGAACCAGCGGGAACCAGCGGGGACACAGCGGGGACACAGCGTGTCAAAGCGGGGGACAGAGAGGCTGACACAGCAGGACACAGCGGGACAAAGCGGGACAGAGCGGGACACAGCGAGAACACAACGGGACACAGCGGGACACAGCGGGGGACACAGCAGGGGACACAACGGGCACAGCGGGGGTCACACCGGGACACAGCGGGACACAGAGGGGACAAAGCAGGGGATAAAGCGGGGACACAGCGGGACACAGTGAGACAATACGGGACACAGCTGGACACAGCGGGGACACAGCAGGGGACACAGCGGGGGACAGCGGGGACACACATGGACACAGCAGGACACAGCGCGAAACAGCGGGGACACAGCGGGACACAG
>NW_012285040.1:0-1993 GCF_000151885.1 Dipodomys ordii | reverse complement strand
TGCGGGACACAGCGGGACACAGCGGAGGACACAGCGTGACATAGCGGGGACACAACGCAGACACAGCGGGACAAAGCGGGAAACAGCAGGGGATACATCGGGGGACAAAGCGGGACACAGCGGGACACAACAGGGGACAGTGGGGACACAGCGAGGACACAGCGGGGGACACAGTGGGGACACAGCGGGACACAGAGGGGGACACAGCGGGGAAACAGTGGGACACATGGGAGTCACAGAGAGGACACAGCGGGATACAGGAGGATACAGCGGGGACACAGCGAGGACAGAGCGAGACAGAGCGGGACACAGCGGGACACAGCTCTACACAGCGGGACATAACGGGGGACACTGCAGGGGACAGCATGGACACAGCGTGGACCCAGCATGGGACAGCGCGGACACAAGGGTGACACAGCAGGAAACAGCGCGACACAGTGGGGACAAAGTGGGACATAGCGGGTACACAGCGGGAGACACAGCGGGGCACAAATTCAGACACCACGGGACACCGCGGAGCATAGCGGGGACACAGCGGGGACACAGTGGGGACACAGCAGGGTACATAGCAGGATACAGCGGGGACACAGCGGGGGACACAGCGGGACAGAGCGGGGACACCGCGGGTGACAGAGCGGGACACAGCGTGGGACACAGCGGGGGACACAGCGAGGGACAAAGCGGGACACAGCGTCGACACAGCGGGGACACAGCGGGACACAGCGGGGGACACAGTGGGGGACAGGGGTGACACAGCAGGACACAGTGGGACACAGCGGGGACACAGCGGGACACAACGGGACACAGCGGGGGACACAGCGGGACACAGCGGGACACAGCGGGGACCCAGCGGGACCCAGCGGGACACAGCGGGGACAAAGCGGGGACACAGCGGGACACAGCAGCGACACAGCGGAACACAGCGGGGGACACAGCGGGACATAGCCTGGGACAGAGCGGGACACAGCGTGGACACAGCGGGACACAGCGGGACACAGCGGGGACACAGTGGGGGACAGAGGGGACACACCGGTGGACAACGGGTACACAGCAGGACAGCGTGGGGGTCACAGTGGGAAACAGCGGAGACACAGGGGGACACAGGGGGCGACACAGAGGGACACAGGGGGACATAGCGGGACAGACCAGGGACACAGCGGGGACAAAGTGGGGGACACAGTGGGGGACACAGCGGTAAACAGCGGGGGACACAGAGGGACTCAGCTGGGGACACATCAAAGGACACAGCGGTTGACACAGCGGGGAAAACAGCGGGAAACAGCGGGGGACACAGCGAGGACACAGCAGGACACAGCGGGAGACAAAGCAGGACACAGCGGGGTACACAGAGGCAGACACAGCGGTAAACATCGGGACACAGCAAGGACACAGCGGGACACAGCGGGGACACAGCAGGACACAGCGGGGACACAGCGGGGACACAGCAGGGACACAGCGGGGGACACAGTGGGACACAGCGGGGACACAGAGGGACTCAGCGGTTACACAGCGAGGACACACCAGGGACACAGCGGGACACAGCGGAGACAAAGCGGGGACACAGTGAGACACAGCGAGGACACAGCGGGACACAGCGGATGACACAGCGGAAGGCAGCGGTGACACACCGGCAGACAGCGGGGACACAGCGGGACACAGCGGGACACAGCGGGACACAGAGGGGGACACAGCGGGGGACAGCGGGGACACACATGCAGACAGCGAGGACACAATGGGACACAGCGGGGGACAACGGAGACACAGCGGGACACAGCAGGACACAGCAGGACACAGCAGGGACACAGTGTGGGACACAGCGAGGACACAGCGGGACACAGAGGGATACACAGAGAGGACACAGCGTGACACATGGGGACACAGCGGGACACAGCGGGGGACACAGAGAGGAACAGCGGGACACAAATGGGTACACAGCAAGGACACAGCGGGACACAGCGGGAAAGAGCGGGACACAGCGGGGACACAGCGGGGA
>NW_012285039.1:0-14873 GCF_000151885.1 Dipodomys ordii | reverse complement strand
GAACACAGCGGGACACAGCGGAGACACAGCGGGGGACACAGCCGGTGACACAGCTGGACACAGTGGGGCACAGCGGAGGACACAGCAGGGGACACAACGGTACACAGCGGGACACAGCGGGGAAATATCAGAGACACAGCAGGACACGGCGGGGGACAGTGGGGACACAGCGGGACACAGCGGGACAGAGCGGGGGACAGCGGGGTCACACCTGGGGACAACGGGGACACAGCGGGGACACAGAGGGGGAGACAGCGGCGACACTGAGGGACACAGCGGGGGACACAGCGGGGGACACAGCCGGACACAGCGGGACAGAGCAGTGATACAGCGGGGGGCTCAGCGGGGGACAATGTGGGATACAGCGAGGGACACAGCTGGGGACACAGCGGGACACAGCAGGGACACAGCGGGACACAGCGGAGGACACAGCAGGACACAGCGGGGGACAGAGCAGGGGACAGAGCGGGGACACAGCGGAGCACCGCGGGAGACACAGCAGAACACAGAGGAACACAGCGGGACACAGCGGGGACACAGCAGGGAAACAGCGGGACACAACGGGGGACACAGCGGGGACACAGCGGGACACAGCGGAGAAACAGTAGGGGAAACAGCTGGGGACATAGCTGGACACAGCAGGGCACAGCGGAGGACACAGCAGGGGACACAACAATACAGAGGGGGACACAGCGGGGAAACATCGGAGACACAGCGGGACACTGCGGGGGACAGTGGGGACACAGCGGGACACAGCGGGACAGAGCGGGGGACAGCGGGGACACACCTGGGGACAACGGGGACACAGCGGGGACACAGAGGGGGAGACAGCGGCGACACTGAGGGACACAGGTGGGAACACAGCGGGGGACACAGCGGACACAGGGGGACACAGCGGGGATACAGCGGGGGGCTAAGCGGGAGACAACGTAGGACACAGCGGGAAACAGCGAGGGACACAGCGGGGGACACAGCGGGACACAGCAGGGACACAGCAGAACACAGCGGGGGACACAATGGGACCAAGCGGGGGACAGAGTGGGGACATAGCGGGGACACAGCGGAGCACCGCGGGGGACACAGCGGAACACAGCGGGACACAGTGGGGGACACAGCAGGGACACAGCGGTGTAACAACGGGACACAGCGGGGGACACTGCGGGGACACAGCGGGACACAGCGGTGGACACAACGGGACACAGCTGGACACAACTGGGGACACAATGGGGACACAGCGGGGGTCACTGCTGGGGACACAGCGGGCTACACAGCGGGACACAGCGTGGGACAGAGAGAGGACACAGCGGGATGCAGCGGGGGACACAGCGGGACACAGCGGGGACACAGCGGGACACAGCGGGGACACAGCGGGTGACACAGCGGGAACAGAGCGGGGGCAAGAGATAGGACACTGCGGGATACAGCGGGGGACACAGCGGAGGACACAGCGGGAGACAGAACGAGACAGAGCAGGGGACAGCGGGGACACAGTGGGACACAGCGGGACACAGCGGGACACAGAAGGGACACAGCGGATACACAGAGGCGGACACAACGGGACACAGCAGTGGACATAGAGGGACACAGCAGGACACAACGGGGGAAAGCGGGGGACACAATGAGGACACAGCGGGTAACAGAGGGACACAGCGGGACACAGTGGGAACACAGCGGGGGACACAGCGGGACACAGTTGGACACCGCGGGGGACAAGCTGGACACAGCGGGACACAGAGGGGACACAGCGGGGACAGAGCAGGGTACAAAGCGGGACACAGCGGGACACAGCGGGGGACACAGCGGGGGACACAGCGGGCTACACAGCGGGACACAGCGTGGGACAGAGAGAGGACACAGCGGATGCAGCGGGGGACACAGCGGGACACAGCGGGGACACAGCGGGACACAGCGGGGACACAGCGGGTGACACAGCGGGAACAGAGCGGGGGCAAGAGAGAGGACACTGTGAGATACAGCGGGGCACACAGCGGAGGACACAGCGGGAGACAGAACGAGACAGAGCAGGGGACAGCGGGGACACAGTGGGGACACAGCGGGACACAGAGGGGACACAGCGGATACACAGAGGCGGACACAACGGGACACAGCAGTGGACATAGAGGGACACAGCAGGACACAGCGGGACACAACGGGGACACAGCAGAGTACACAGCGAGTACACAGCAGGGACACAGAGGTGTACACAGCGAGGACACAGCGAGACACAGCGTGGAAACAGCGGGACACAGCGGGGGACAACGGGAACACAGCGGGCCACAGCGGGCCACAGCGGGGACACAGTGGGGACACACCGGGGGACAAAGCGGGAGACACATCGGGGGCACAGCGATATACAACGGGGGAAACAGCAGGGACACAGTGGGACACAGCGGGGACACAGCGGGGGAAAAAGCGAGGACACAGCGGGTGACACAGCGGGACACAGCGGGGGACACAGCGGGACACAAGGGGGAAACATCGGGACATAGCGGGGACACAGCGGGGACACAGCGGGGGACAAATCGGGACACAAATGGGACACAGGGGGACACAGCAGAGACACAGCGGGGACACAGGGATACACAGCAGGACACAGCGGGGACACAGCGAGACACAGCAGGACACAGTGGGAGATACGACGGGACACAGCTGCGGACACAGCGGGGGACACCGCGGGACAGAGCAGGGGACACAGCGAAGAGACAGCGGGACACAGCGAGGGACACAGCGGGGGACAGTGGGGACACACCGGGGAACAACGGGGACACAGCGAGACACAGCGTGGGACACAGCAGGGGACACAGCGGGTGACAAAGCGGGACACAGCGGGACACAGCGGGGACACATGGAGGACACAGCGGGACAAAGCGGGACACAGCGGGACACAGAGGGGAACACAGTGGGGGAAACTGCGGGACACAGCGTGACAAAGCGGGGAACACAGTGGGACACAGCGGGGATACAGTAGGGACAGAGTGGGACAGAGCGGGACACAGCGGGACACAGCGGGGGACACAGCAGGACTTAGCGGGGGACACAGCGGGCCACAGCGGTGACACAGCGGGACATAGCAGGGACACAGCGGGGCACAGTGGCGGACACGGCGCGGACACAACGGGACACAGCGGGGGACAGAGGGAGGACACAGAGAGATAGAGAGGGGGACACAGCGGGACACAGCAGGACACAGAGGGGGATACAGCGGGGGACACAGCGGGGACACAGCGCAGATACAGCGGCTCACAGAGAAGGACACAGTGGGGGACACAGCGGGGGACACAGCCGGGGACACAGCGGGGACACAGCGGGACACAGCACGGGACAGCAAGAACACAGCAGGACACAACGGGGACACAGCGGGACACAGAGGGGGACACAGCGGGGACACAGTGGGACACATGGGAGTCACAGAGAGGACACAGCGGGATACAGGAGGATACAGCGGGGACACAGCGAGGACAGAGCGGGACACAGCGGGACACAGCGGGACACAGCTCTACACAGCGGGACACAATGGGGGACACTGCAGGGGACAGCATGGACACTCCCGGAGAAAGCGGGGACACAGCAGGACACCGCGGGGGACACAGCGGTATACAGCGGGGACACAGCGGGACACAGCGGGGGACACAGAGGGACACAGTGGGGGACAAAACGAGGACACAGCGGGCCAAAGAGGGACACAGTGGCGACACAGCTGGACACAGTGGGGGACAGCGGGGACACAGCGAGGGACACAGCGGGGGACAGTCGGGAAACACAGGGGAACAACGGGGACATAGCCGTGGACACAGCGGGACACCGCGGGGACACAGCTGGACATTGCGGGACACAGCGGGACACAGCGGAGGACACAGCGTGACATAGCGGGGACACAACGCAGACACAGCGGGACAAAGCGGGAAACAGCAGGGGATACATCGGGGGACAAAGCGGGACACAGCGGGACACAACAGGGGACAGCGGGGACACAGCGAGGACACAGCGGGGGACACAGTGGGGACACAGCGGGACACAGAGGGGGACACAGCGGGGAAACAGTGGGACACATGGGAGTCACAGAGAGGACACAGCGGGATACAGGAGGATACAGCGGGGACACAGCGAGGACAGAGCGAGACAGAGCGGGACACAGCGGGGCACAGCTCTACACAGCGGGACACAACGGGGGACACTGCAGGGGACAGCATGGACACAGCGTGGACCCAGCATGGGACAGCGCGGACACAAGGGGACACAGCGGACACACAGCGGGGTACAGCGGGGACACAGCGGAACACAGCGGGGACACAGTGGGGACACAGCGGGGACACAGCTGGACACAGCGGGACACAGCGGGGACACAGCGGGACACAGCGGGACACAGCAGGAGACACAATGGGACACCGCGGGGGACACAGCGGGACACAGCGGGGGACAAAGCGGGTGACACAGCGGTACACAGCGGGTGACACAGCAGGAAACAGCGCGACACAGTGGGGACAAAGTGGGACATAGCGGGTACACAGCGGGAGACACAGCGGGGCACAAATTCAGACACCACGGGACACCGCGGAGCATAGCGGGGACACAGCGGGGACACAGTGGGGACACAGCGGGGTACATAGCAGGATACAGCGGGGACACAGCGGGGGACACAGCGGGACAGAGCGGGGACACCGCGGGTGACACAGCGGGACACAGCATGGGACACAGCGGGGGACACAGCGAGGGACAAAGCGGGACACAGCGGGGACACAGCGGGGACACAGCGGGACACAGCGGGACAAAGCAGGGACACGGGGGGACAAAGTGGGAGACACAGTGGGACAAAGCGGGGGACACAGAGGTACACAGCGGGGACAGAGCGGGACACAGCGGGACACAGCGAGGGACACAGCGGGGGACAGTGGGGACACACCGGGGAACAACGGGGACACAGCGAGACACAGCGTGGGACACAGCAGGGGACACAGCGGGGGACAAAGCGGGACACAGCGGGACACAGCGGGGACACATGGAGGACACAGCGGGACAAAGCGGGACACAGCGGGACACAGAGGGGAACACAGTGGGGGAAACTGCGGGACACAGCGTGACAAAGCGGGGAACACAGTGGGACACATCGGGGATACAGCAGGGACAGAGTGGGACAGAGCGGGACACAGCGGGACACAGCGGGGGACACAGCAGGACTTAGCGGGGGCCACAGCGGGCCACAGCGGTGACACAGCGGGACATAGCAGGGACACAGCGGGGCACAGTGGCGGACACGGCGCGGACACAACGGGACACAGCGGGGGACAGAGGGAGGACACAGAGAGATAGAGAGGGGAACACAGCGGGACACAGCAGGACACAGAGGGGGATACAGCGGGGGACACAGCGGGGACACAGCGCAGATACAGCGGCTCACAGAGAAGGACACAGCGGGGGACACAGCGGGGGACACAGCCGGGGACACAGCGGGGACACAGCGGGACACAGCACGGGACAGCAAGAACACAGCAGGACACAACGGGGACACAGCGGGACACAGAGGGGGACACAGCGGGGACACAGTGGGACACATGGGAGTCACAGAGAGGACACAGCGGGATACAGGAGGATACAGCGGGGACACAGCGAGGACAGAGCGGGACACAGCGGGACACAGCGGGACACAGCTCTACACAGCGGGACACAACGGGGGACACTGCAGGGGACAGCATGGACACTCCCGGAGAAAGCGGGGACACAGCAGGACACCGTGGGGGACACAGCGGTATACAGCGGGGACACAGCGGGACACAGCGGGGGACACAGAGGGACACAGCGGGGGACAAAACGAGGACACAGCGGGCCAAAGAGGGACACAGCGGCGACACAGCTGGACACAGTGGGGGACAGCGGGGACACAGCGAGGGACACAGCGGGGGACAGTCGGGAAACACAGGGGAACAAAGGGGACATAGCCGTGGACACAGCGGGACACCGCGGGGACACAGCTGGACATTGCGGGACACAGCAGGACACAGCGGAGGACACAGCGTGACATAGCGGGGACACAACGCAGACACAGTGGGACAAAGCGGGAAACAGCAGGGGATACATCGGGGGACAAAGTGGGACACAGCGGGACACAACAGGGGACAGCGGGGACACAGCAAGGACACAGCGGGGGACACAGTGGGGACACAGCGGGACACAGAGGGGGACACAGCGGGGAAACAGTGGGACACATGGGAGTCACAGAGAGGACACAGCGGGATACAGGAGGATACAGCGGGGACACAGCGAGGACAGAGCGAGACAGAGCGGGACACAGCGGGAAACAACTCTACACAGCGGGACACAACGGGGGACACTGCAGGGGACAGCATGGACACTCCCGGAGAAAGCGGGGACACAGCAGGACACTGCGGGGACACAGCAGGGGATAGCGGAGACACAGCGGGACACAACGGGACACAGCGGGGCACAGCGGTGGACAGCTTGGACACTCTGCGGGACAACGATGACACAGCGGGACACAGCAGGGACACAGCGGGGACACAGCAGTGGACACAGCAGGACACAGCAGGGAACAGAGCAGGGACACAGCGGGGGACAAGGCGGGGGACACAGCGGGTGACACAGCGGGACATAGCGGGGGATACAGCGGGATACAGTGGGGGACACAGCAATATACAGCGGGGAACACAGCGGGGACACAGAGGGACACAGCCGGGACACAGCGGGGGACAGAGCAGGGACACAGCGGGGGACAAGACGGGGGACACAGCGGGTGACACAGCGGGACACAGCGGGGGATACAGCAGGACACAGTGGCCGACACAGCGATATACAGCGGGTAACACAGCGGGGACACAGCGAGACACAGCCGGGACACAGCGGAGACACAGCGGGGGACACAGCGAGGACACAGCGGGACACAGCGGGACATAACGGGACACAGCGAGACCCAGCAGGGACACAGCGGGGACATAGCGGGGGCACAGCGGGACACAGCGGGGACACAGTGGGTGACACAGCGAGACACAGCGGGGGACATTGCGGGGACAGAGCCGGGGACAGCATGGACACTCCGGGGGACAACGAGGACAAAGCGGGACACAGCGGGACAAAGCGGGGACACAGCGGGGAACACAGCGGGGGACACATTGGGACACAGCGAGACAGAGCAGGGGACACAGTGAAGACACAGCCGAACACAGCGAGGGACACAGCGGGACAGAGCGGGGGACACCGCGGGTGACACAGCAGGACACAGCAGGGACACAGCGGGGACACAGCAGTGGACACAGCAGGACACAGCGGGGGACAGAGCAGGGACACAGCGGGGGACAAGGCGGGGGACACAGCGGGTGACACAACGGGACACAGCGGGGGATACAGCGGGACATAGTGGGGGACACAGCAATATACAGCGGGGAACACAGCGGGGACACAGCGGGACACAGCCGGGACACAGCGCGAGACAAGACGGGGGACACAGCGGGTGACACAGCGGGACACAGCGGGGGATACAGTGGGACACAGTGGGAGACACAGCGATATACAGCGGGGAACACAGCGAGACACAGCCGGGACACAGCGGAGACACAGCGGGGGACACAGCGAGGACACAGCGGGACACAGCGGGACACAACGGGACACAGCGAGGCCCAGCAGGGACACAGCGGGGACACAGTGGGACACAGCGGGGACACAGTGGGTGACACAGCAGGACACAGCGGGGGACATTGCGGGGACAGAGCCAGGGACAGCATGGACACTCCGGGGGACAACGAGGACAAAGCGGGACACAGCGGGACAAAGCGGGGACACAGCAGGGAACACAGCGGGGGACACATTGGGACACAGCGAGACAGAGCAGGGGACACAGTGAAGACACAGCCGAACACAGCGAGGGACACAGCGGGACAGAGCGGGGGACACCGCGGGTGACACAGCGGGACACAGCAGGGACACAGCGGGGACACAGCAGTGGACACAGCAGGACACAGCGGGGGACAGAGCAGGGACACACCGGGGGACAAGGCGGGGGACACAGCGGGTGACAAAGCGGGACACAGCGGGGGATACAGCGGGACACAGTGGGGGACACAGCAATATACAGCGGGGAACACAACGGGGACACAGCAGGACACAGCCGGGACACAGCGGGGGACAGAGCGGGGACACAGCTGGGGACAAGACGGGGACACAGAGGGTGACACAGCGGGACACAGCGGGGGATACAGCAGGACACAGTGGGCGACACAGCGATATACAGCGGGGAACACAGCGGGGACACAGCGAGACACAGCCGGGACACCGCGGAGACACAGCGGGGGACACAGCGAGGACACAGCGGGACACAGCGGGACACAACGGGACACAGCGAGACCCAGCAGAGACACAGCGGGGACACAGCGGGACACAGCGGGACACAGCGGGGACACAGTGGGTGACACAGCGGGACACAGCGGGGGACATTGCGGGGACAGAGCCGGGGACAGCATGGACACTCCGGGGGACAACGAGGACAAAGCGGGACACAGCGGGACAAAGCGGGGACACAGTGGGGAACACAGCGGGGGACACATTGGGACACAGCGAGACAGAGCAGGGGACACAGTGAAGACACAGCCGAACACAGCGAGGGACACAGCGGGACAGAGCGGGGGACACCGCGGGTGACACAGCAGGACACAGCATGGGACACAGCGGGGAACACAGCGGGGGACAAAGCGGGACACAGCGGGGACACAGCGGGGACACAACGGGGACACAGCGGGACACAGCGGGGACACAGCGGGACACAGCAGGACACAGCGGGGACACAGGGGGGGACAAAGCGGGAGACACAGTGGGACAAAGCGGGGGACACAGAGGTACACAGCGGGGACAGAGCGGGACACAGCAGGACACAGCGGGACACAGCGAGGGACACAGCGGGGGACAGTGGGGACACACCAGGGATAAACGGGGAAACAGCGGGACACAGCGGGGGACACAGCGGAGGACACAGCGGGGGTCACTGTGGGGGACACATCGGAAACAGAGGGATACAGCCGGGACAAAGCATTGAAACATCGAGGGACACAGCGGGACACAGCGGGACACAGCGAGGGACACAGCGGGGGACAGTGGGGACACACCAGGGATAAACGGGGACACAGCGGGACACAGCGGGGGACACAGCGGGGGACAAAGCGGGACACAGCGGGACACAGCGGGGACACAAGAAGGACACAGCGGGACAAAGCAGGACACAGCGGAACACAGAGGGGAACACAGTGGAGGAAACAGCGGGACACAGCGTGACAAAGCGGGGAACACAGTGGGACACAGCGGGGATACAGCAGGGACAGAGCGGGACACAGCGGGACACAGCGGGACACAGCGGGGGACACAGCAGGACATAGCGGGGGACACAGCGGGACACAGCGGGACATAGCGGGGACACAGCGAGACACAGCAGGGGACAAAGTGGTGGACACAGCGGGACACAGCGGGACACAGCGGGACACAGTGGGGCACAGCGGGGGACATGGCGCGGACTCAACGGGACACAGCGGGGGACAGAGGGAGGACACAGAAAGATAGAGAGGGTTACACAGCGGGACACAGCGGGACACAGAGGGGGACACAGCGGGGGACACAGCAGGGGACACAGCGGGGACACAGCGGGACACAGCACGGGACAGCAAGAACACAGCAGGACACAGCGGGACACAGCGGGGTCACAGCGAGGGACACAGCGGGACACAGAGGGGAACACAGCGGGCACACAGCGGGGACACAGCGAGACACAACAGGGGACAGCGGGGACACAGCGAGGACACAGCGGGGGACACAGTGGGGACACAGCGGGACACAGAAGGGGGACACAGCGGGGACACAGTGGGACACATGGGAGTCACAGAGAGGACACAGCGGGATACAGGAGGATACAGCGGGGACACAGCGAGGACACAGAGGGACACAGCGGGACACAGCGGGACACAGCTCGACATAGCGGGACACAGCGGGGCACAGCGGGGACAGCATGGACACTCCGTGGGACAACGATGACACAGCGGGACACAGCAGGGACACAGCGGGGACACAGCAGTGGACAAAGCAGGACACAGCGGAGAACAGAGCGGGGACACTTCGGGGGACAAGGCGGGGGACACAGCGGGTGACACAGCGGGACACAGCGGGGGATACAGCGGGACACAGTGGGGGACACAGCAATAAACAGCGGGGAACACAGCGGGGACACACAGGGACACAGCCGGGACACAGCGGGGGACAGAGCGGGGACACAGCGGGGGACAAGGCGGGGGACACAGTGGGTGACTCAGCGGGACACAGCGAGGGATACTGCGGGACACATTGGGCGACACAGCGATATACAGCGGGGAACACAGCGGGGACACAGCGAGACACAGTCAGGACTCAGCGGGGACACAGCGGGGGACACAGCGAGGACACAGCGGGTCACAGCGGGGGAAACAGTGGGGGACACAGCGGGGCCCAGCGGGACACAGCGGGGAACAAAGTGGGAGACACAGCGGGACCCAGCGCGGACACAGCGGGACACAGCGGTGGACACAGCGGTACACAGCGGGGACACAGCGGAACACATCGGGGAATACAGCGGGACACAGCGGGAGACAAAACGAGGACACAGCAGGCCAAAGAGGGACACAGCGGGGACACAGCAGGGACACAGAGGGACACAGAGGGGGAAACAGCAGGGGCCACAACGGGACACAGTCGGTGACACAGCGGGACACAGCCGGGCACAGAGGGGACACAGGGGGACACAGAGGGGGACACAGCGGGACACAGCCGGACACAACTCGGACACAGGGGGGACACAGCGCGGGACAGCAGGACACAGCAGGGACACAGCGGGGACACAGCGGGGGACACAGCGGGACACAGCGGGGACACAACAGGACCCTGCGGGGGACACAGCGGGGACACAGCGGGGGACACAGCGGGGCACAGCGGGAGACAGCGGGGACACAGGGGGGACAAAGCGAGAGACACAGCGGGACACAGCGGGGGAAACAGTGGGGGGCACAGCGGGACACAGCGGGGAACAAAGTGGGAGACACAGCGGGACCCAGCGCGGACACAGCGGGACACAGCGGTGGACACAGCGGTACACAGCGGGGACACAGCGGAACACATCGCTGAATACAGCGGGACACAGCGGGAGACAAAACGAGGACACAGCAGGCCGAAGAGGGACACAGCGGGGACACAGCAGGGACACAGAGGGACACAGAGGGGGAAACAGCAGGGGCCACAACGGGACACAGTCGGTGACACAGCGGGACACAGCCGGGCACAGAGGGCACACAGGGGGACACAGAGGGGGACACAGCGGGACACAGCCGGACACAACTCGGACACAGGGGGGACACAGCGCGGGACAGCAGGACACAGCAGGGACACAGCGGGGACACAGCGGGGGACACAGCGGGACACAGCGGGGACACAACAGGACCCTGCGGGGGACACAGTGGGACACAACGGGGGACACAGCGAGGACACAGTGGGACACAGTGGGACACAGCATGGGACACACCGGTGGACAGCAGGCACACAGTGAGACACAGAGGGACACAGCGGGACACAGCGGGGGACACAGCGAGGACACAGGAGGACACAGCGGGACCCAGCGGGGACCCAGCAGGACACAGCGGGACACAGCGGGGGCACACGGGGGGACAGCAGGCACACAGCGGGACACAGCGGGACACAGCGGTACACTGTGGGACACAGCGGGACACACCGCGGACACAGCGGGACACAGCGGGACACAGCGGGACAAAGAGGGGACACAGCGGGACACAGCAGGGACACAGAGGCGGACACAGCGGGACACAACGGGGGCACAGGTGGGACAAAGCGGGGGACAGCGGAACACAGCAGGGACACAGCGGGGACACAGCGGGGAACACAGCGGGACAGAGCGGTGACACAGCGGGACACAGCGGGGGACACAGTGGGGGACACAGAGGCGGACACAGCGGGACAGAGCAGGACACAGCAGGTTACAGCTGGGACGCAGCGGGACACAACGGGGACACAGAGGCGGACACAGCAGGACACAACAGAGACACAGGGGGGACACAGCGGGGTCCAGGGGGACACAGCAGGGGACACAGCGGGACACAGCGGGGGACATAGCGGGACACAGCGGGGTACACAGCGGGCACACAACGGGACACAGCGCTACACAGTGGGACACATTGGGACACAGTGGGGTCACAGCGGGAGACACAGCAGGACACAGTGGGGGACACAGCGGGGGATACAGCGAGGACACAGCAGGTGACACAGCGGGACACAGAGGTGGACACAGTGGGGGACACAGTGGGGGACACAGCGAGGACACAGCGGAACACAACAGGACACAGCGAGACCCAGCAGGGACACAGCGGGGACACAGTGGGACACAGCGGGGACACAGTGGGGGACACAGCGGGGGACACTGCGAAACACAGCGGGGACACAGGGGCTGAAACAGTGGGACACAGTGGGGGACACAGAGGTGGACACAGCGAGGCACAGCGGGACACAGTGGGGACACAGCGGGGAAAAAGTGGGACACAGCGGGGACAGAGCGGGGAACAGAGTGGGGCACAGTGGAAGACAGTGGGGACACAGCGGGACTCAGTGGGAGACAAGGAAGGAGACACAGAAGGACACAACGAGGACACAGCGGGACACAGCGGGGACACAGCTGGGACTCAGCGGGGGACAGCGGGGACACAGCAGGACACAGCGGGGGACACAGCGGGGGACACAGCGGGACACAGAGGGGGACACAGCAGGGGACACAGCGGGAAACAGCGGGGGACACAGCAGGACACATCGGGGACACAGCGAGGGACACAGCGAGGACACAACAGGACACAACGGGACACAGAGGGGACACAGCGGGGGACAGCGGGGACACAGCGGGACACAGTGGGGGACATCGGGGACACAGCGGGACACAGCGGGGGACAATGCGGGGGACAGCGGGGACACACAGGCGGACAGCGGGGACCCAACGGGACACAGAGGGTTACATCGGGGACACAGCGGGGGACAACGGGGGACCCAGCGAGGACAAAGCGGGACACAAATGGGGACATAGCAAGGACACAGCGGGACACAACGGGAAAGAGCGGGACACAGCGGGGGACACAGCTGGGGACACAGCGGGACACAGCGGGGGACACAGCGGGGACACAGCGTGACACAGAGGGCACACAGCGTGACATAGCGGTGACACAGCGAGGACACAGCAGGGACACATCGGGGCACACAGCAGGGGACACAGCGGGACACGGTGTGGACACAGCGGGACACAGCGGGAAACAGCGGGGACACAGCGGAGGACACAGCAAGGACACAGCGGGATACAGCGGGACACAACAGGACACAGCGGGACACAGCGGGTGACACAGGGGGTGACAGCTGGTACACACCGGGGAACAGCGGGGACACAGCGGGACACAGCGGGACACAGCGGCAGACACAGCGGGACACAGTGGGACACAGCGGGACACAGCAGGACACAGCAGGGACACAGCGAGGACACAGACGGACACAGCGGGACACAGCGTGGAACACAGCGGGGGACACAGCGGGACACAGCGGGATAGAACGGGGGACACAGCAGGGGACACAGCGGGGGACACAGAGGGACACAGCGGGACACACAGGGAAAAAGCGGGACACACAGGGAAAAAGCGGGAGACAAAGCGGGGTCACAGAGGGACACAGCAGGACAAAACCGGACACAGAGGGACACAGCAGGGACACAGCAGGGGACACAGCGGGGCACAGCGGCGACACAGCCGGACACAGAAGGACACAGCGGGAAACAGCGGGGACACAGCGAGGACACAGTGGGACACAGCGGGACACAGCGGTTGACACAGCAGTGGACACAATGGGACACAACGGGGGACAACGGGGACACAGCGGGACACAGCGGAGGACAGCGGGGACACAGCGGGACACAGCGGGGGACACAGCGGTGGAAACAGCGGGACACAGCGGGACACATCGTGGACCCAGCGGGGGACAGCGGGGACACAAGGGGACACAGCGGAGACACAGCGAGGTACAGCGGGGACACATCGGAACACAACGGGGACACAGCGGGGACACAGCGGGACACATCGGGTACACAGCGGGACACAGCGGTGACACAGCGGGACACAGCGGGGACACAGAGGGACATAGCGGTTACACAGTGAGGACAGACCAGGGACAGAGCGGGACACAGCGTGACACAGCGAGGGACAAAGTGGGTGACAAAGCGGGACATAGCGGGGACACAGCGGGGGACACAGTGGGGGACAAAGCGAGACACCACGGGACACAGCGGAACACAGCGGGGACACAGCGGGTACCCAGCGGGGAACACAGCGGGAACACAGCGGGACACAGCGGGGAAACATCGGGACACAGCGGGGGCACATGGGGACACAGCAGGGGACACAGAGCGGGACACAGCGGGACACAGCGTGGACCCAGCGGGGGACAGCGGGGACACAAGGGGACACAGCGGAGACACAGCGAGGTACAGCGGGTACAGCGGGGACACATCGGAACACAACGGGGACACAGTGGGTACACAGCGGGACACAGCGGGGACACAGTGGGACACAGCGAGGACACAGCGGGGGACACAGCGGGGTACACGGGGGGGACAGCGGTGACACACCGGCGGACAAAGGGGACACAGCGGGACACAGCGGGGGACACAGCGGGACACAGCGGGGGACACAGCGGGGACACAGCGGGACACAGCGGGGACACAGCGAGGACACAGCGGGGGACAGCGGGGACACTCATGCGGAGAGCGGGGACAAACATGCGGAAAGCGGGGACACAACGGGACACAGCGGGACAGAGTGGGGACA
>NW_012285038.1:0-1430 GCF_000151885.1 Dipodomys ordii | reverse complement strand
GTGGGGGACACAGCGGGACACAGCGGAGACACAGCGGGGGACACAGTTCGGTGACACAGCTGGACACAGCGGGTCACAGCGGAGGACACAGCAGGGGACACAACGGTACACAGCGGGACACAGCGGGGAAATATCGGAGACACAGCAGGACACGGCGGGGGACAGTGGGGACACAGCGGGACACAGCGGGACAGAGCGGGGGACAGCGGGGTCACACCTGGGGACAACGGGGACACAGCGGGGACACAGAGGGGGAGACAGCGGCGACACTGAGGGACACAGTGGGGGACACAGCGGGGGACACAGCCGGACACAGCGGGACAGAGCAGTGATACAGCGGGGGGCTCAGCGGGGGATAATGTGGGATACAGCGAGGGACACAGCTGGGGACACAGCGGGACACAGCAGGGACACAGCGGGACACAGCGGGGGACACAGCGGGACACAGCGGGGGACAGAGCAGGGGACAGAGCGGGGACACAGTGGAGCACCGCGGGAGACACAGCAGAACACAGAGGAACACAGCGGGACACAGCAGTGGACACAGCAGGGGACACAGCAGAGGACAGCAGGGACACAGAGGGACACAGCAGGACACAGCGGGGAAAGAGCGTGGACACAACGGGACACAGCGGGACACAGCGGAAGACACAGCAGGGGACACAGCGGGACACAGCGAGGGACAGAGCGGGACACAGCGGGACACAGCAGGACACAGTGGGGGACACAGCGCGGACACAGCCGGACACAACGGGGGACACAGCGGGTGACACAGCGGGACACAGCGGGGGACACAGCAAGACACAGCACGACACAGTGGGGACAAAGTGGGACATAGCGGGGACACAGCGGGGGACACAGCGGGGGACAGCGGGGACACAGCCGGACAAAGCAGGACACAGCGGGAAACAGCGGGGACACAGCGAGGACATAGTGGGACACAGTGGGACACAGCGGGACACAGCGGTGGACACAGCGAGACACAGCGGGGGACACAGCGGGACACAGTGGGGACAGAGCGGGACGCAGCGGGGACACAGCGGGGGACACAGAGGGGCACAAAGTCAGACACCACGGGACACAGCTGAACATAGCGTGGACACAGTGGGGACACAGCGGGGTACATAGCAGGACACAGAGGTGGAGACAGCAGGACACAGCGGGACACAGCGGGACAGAGCGGGACACAGCGGGGACAAAGCGAGGACACAGTGGGACACAGTGGGACCCAGCAGGGGACACAGCGGGACACAGAGGGACACAGCGGGGACAAAGCGGGGGACAAAGCGGGGACACAGAGGGACACAGTGGGACAAAACGGGACTCAGCGGGACACAGCAGGGACACAGCAGTGGACAAAGCGGGGGACAGCGGGGACACAGCCGGACACAGCAGGACACAGCAAGAAACAGCGGGGACACAGCGAGGAC
>NW_012285037.1:0-34376 GCF_000151885.1 Dipodomys ordii | reverse complement strand
CAAATGGGGACAACGGGAACAGCCTGACACAGCAGGGACACAGCGGGGACAGCGGGACACAGCGGGACACAGCGGGAACACAGCGGGGACACAGCGGAACACAGCAGGGACACAGCAGGACACAGCGGGGACACAGCGGGGACATAGCGGGACACAGCGTGGACACAACAGGTGACACAGCGGGACACAGCGAGACACAGCGGGACACAGCAGGGACACAATGGGACACAGGGGGGACACAGCGGGGACACAGCGGGACACAGCAGGTCACAGCGGGGGACACAGCAAGTTACAGAGGGGACACACCGGGGGACAACGGGGACATAGCAGGACACAGCAGGGGACAAAGCGGGACATAGTGGAAACACAGCGGGGACACAGCGGAGGACACAGAGGGGACACAGCGGGACACAGCGGGACATAGTGGGGGACACAGCGGGACACAGCGAGACATAGCGGGGACACAGCAGGGGACACAACGGGACACAGCTGGCCACACAGCGGGGACACAGAGAGGACACAGGGGGACACAGCGGGACACAGCGGGGACACAGCGAGGACAAAGCGGGACACAGTGGGACACAGCGGGGACACAGAGGGACACAGTGGGTGACACAGTAGGACACAGCGGGACACAGCGGGATACAGCAGGGGACACAGCGGGACACAGCGGGGCGACGCAGCGGGACACAGCGGGACATAGTGGGGGACACAGGGGGACACAGCGCGACATAGCGGGGACACAGCGAGGGACACAGGCGGACACAGCAGGGACACAGCGGGGGACACAGCCGGGGACACAGCTGGACACAGGGGGGCAAAGCGGAGGACAAAGCAGGGGACACAACGGTACACAGCGGGGCACAACTGGGACAAATCGGGGCACAGGGGGACACAGCAGGGACAAAACGGGACATAGCGGGGGACACAGCGGTGAATACAGCCCACACAGTGGGGACACAGCAGGGGACACTGCGGGGGACACAGCGGGACACAGAGGGACACAGAGGGACACAGCCGGGAACAGCATTGACACATCGGGGGACACAGCGAGGACACATCGGGGGACACAGAGGGGACACAGTGGGGGACACAGCAGGGGACACAGCAGGTAACACAGTGGGGACACAGCGGGAGACACAGCCGGGGACACAGCTGGACACAGCGGGGCACAGCGGAGGACAGAGCAGGGGACACAACGGTACAGAGCGGGACAGAGCGGGGAAAGATCGGAGACACAGCGGGACACTGCGGGGGACAGTGGGGACACAGCTGGACACAGCGGGACAGAGTGGGGGACAGCGGGGACACACCTGGGGACAACGGGGACACAGCGGGGACACAGAGGGGGACACAGTGGGGACACTGAGGGACACAGTGGGAGACACAGCGGGGGACACAGCCGGACACAGCAGGGACACAGCGGGACACAGCGGGGGACCCAGCGGGACCCAGCGGGGGACAGAGCGGGGGACAGAGCAGGGACAGAGCGGAGCACCGCGGGGGACACAGCGGGACACAGCGGGACACAGCGGGAGGACACAGCGGGGACACAGCGGGGAAACAGCGGGACACAGCGGTGGACACTGCGGGGACACAGCGGGACACAGCGGGGGACACAGCGGGACACAGCTGGACACAACGTGGGAGACAGTGGGGACACAGCGGGGGTCACTACGAGGGACACATCAGGACACAGAGGGATACAGCCAGGACATAGCATTGAAACATCGGGGGACACAGTGAGGACACAGCGGGGGACACAGCAGGGACACAGTGGGGGACACAGCGGGGGACAGTGGGGAACACAGCGGGACACAGCGGAGACACAGCGGGGGACACAGCTGTGGACACAGCTGGACACAGCGGGGCACAGCGGAGAACACAGCAGGGGACACAACAGTACACAGCGGGACACAGCGGGGAAATATCGGAGACACAGCAGGACACGGCGGGGGACAGTGGGGACACAGCGGGACACAGCGGGACAGAGCGGGGGACAGCGGGGACACACCTGGGGACAACGGGGACACAGCGGGGACACAGAGGGGGAGACAGCGGCGACACTGAGGGACACAGCGGGGGACACAGCCGGACACAGCGGGACAGAGCAGTGATACAGCGGGGGGCTCAGCGGGGGAGAATGTGGGATACAGCGAGGGACACAGCGGGGGACACAGCGGGACACAGCGGGACACAGCGGGGGACACAGCGGGACACAGCGGGGGACAGAGCAGGGGACAGAGCGGGGACACAGCGGAGCACCGCGGGAGACACAGCGGAACACAGCAGGACACAGCGGGACACAGCGGGAGGACACAGCGGGGACACAGCGGGGAAACCGCAGGACACAGCGGGGGACACTGCGGGGACACAGCAGGACACAGCGGGGGACACAGCGGGACACAGCTGGACACAACGTGGGAGACAGTGGGGACACAGCAGGGGTCACTGCGAGGGACACAGCGGGACACAGAGGGACACAGCCGGGACACAGCATTGAAACATCGGGGTACACAGCGAGGACACAGCGGGGGACACAGAGGGGACACAGTGGGGGACACAGCGGGGGACACAGCGGGACACAGGGGAGACACAGTGGGGGACACAGCCGGGGACACAGCTGGACACAGCGGGGCACAGCGGAGGACACAGCAGGGGACACAACAGTACACAGGGGGACACAGCGGGGAAACATCGGAGACACAGCGGGACAATGCGGGGGACAGTGGGGACACAGCGGGACACAGCAGGACAGAGCGGATGACAGCGGGGACACACCTGGGGACAACGGGGACACAGCGGGGACACAGAGGGGGAGACAGCGGGGACACTGAGGGACAGAGGTGGGGACACAGCGGGGGACACAGCCGGACACAGCGGGACACTGCGGAGATACAGCGGGGGGCTAAGCAGGAGACAATGTAGGACACAGCGGGGGACACAGCGGGACACAGCAGGGACACAGCGGGACACAACGGGGGACACAGTGGGACCAAGCAGGGGACAGAGCAGGGGACAGAGCGGGGACACAGCGGAGCACCGCGGGGGACTTAGCGGAACACAGCGGGACACAGTGGGGGACACAGTGGGGACACAGCGGTGTAACAGTGGGACACAGCGGGGGACACTGCGGGGACACAGAGGGAAACAGCGGTGGACACAGCGGGACACAGCTGGACACAACTGGGGACACAATGGGGACACAGCGGGGGTCACTGCTGGGGACACAGCGGGGACACAGTGGGGGACACAGCGGGGGACACAGCGGGGAACACAGCGAGACACAGCGGAGACACAGTGGGGGACACAGCCGGGGACACAGCTGAACACAGCGGGGCACAGCGGAGGACACAGCAGGGGACACAACAGTACACAGCGGGCCACAGCGGGGAAACATCGGAGACACAGCGGGACACAGCGGGGGACAGTGGGGACACAGCGGGACACAGCGGGACACAGCGGGACAGAGCGGGGGACAGCGGGGACACACCTGGGGACAACGGGGACAGAGCGGGGACACAGAGAGGGACACAGCGGGGACACTGAGGGACACAGCAGGGGACACAGAGGGGGACCAAGCCGGACACTGCGGGACACAGTGGGGATACAGCGGGAGACTCAGCGGGGGACACTGTGGGACACAGCGGGAAACAGCAGGGACACAGCGGGACACAGCGGGGGACACAGCGGGACCCAATGGGGGACAGAGCGGGGGACAGAGTGGGGACACAGCGGAGCACCGCGGAGAACACAGCGGGAACACAGTGGCGACACAACGGGGACAAAGAGGGGACAAAGCGGGGAAATAGCGGGACACAGCGAGGACACAGCGGGGGACACAGCTGGACACAACGGGGTACAGCGGGGACACAGAGGTGGACACAGCGGGGACACAGTGGGACACAGCGGGGGATACAGCGGGACACAGCGGGACACAGCGGTGGACACAGCGGGACACAGCGGGGAAACAGAGGGACACAGCAGGGGACACAGCGGGAACAAAACAGGGACACAGCGGGACCTAGAGAGACACAGCGGGGACACAGCGGGACACAGTGGGGACACAGAGGGACACAACAGGGGACACAGCGGGGACACAGTGGGACACAACGGGGACACAGCGAGGGACACAGCGGGACACAGCAGGGACACATCGGGGGACAC
This sequence comes from Dipodomys ordii, assembly GCF_000151885.1. Taxonomy (NCBI): domain Eukaryota; kingdom Metazoa; phylum Chordata; class Mammalia; order Rodentia; family Heteromyidae; genus Dipodomys; species Dipodomys ordii. Next base: position 30,209 of record NW_012285037.1, on the reverse strand, counting down.
AGCGGGGACACAGCGGGACACAGCGGTGACACAGCGGGGACACAGCAGGGGATACAGCATGGGACAGAGCGGGACACAGCGGGACACAGCGGGACACAGCTGGACACAGCGGGACACAGCGGGGGACAGCGGGGGACACAGCAGTGGACACAACGGGATACAACGGGCGACAACGGGGACACAGCGGGACACAGCGGGGGACAGCGGAGACACAGCTGGACACAGCGCGGGACACAGCGGGGGACACATCGAGACACAGCGGGACACAGCGCGGACCCAGTGGGGGACAGCGGGGACACAACGGAATACAGTGGGACACAGCGGGACACAGAGAGGACACAGCGGGGACACAGCAGGGTACACTGTGGGACACAGCGGGACACAGCGGGGGGACACAGCCAGGACACAGCGGGACACAGCAGGGGACAGTAGGGACACAGCGAGGATATAGCGGGGGATACAGCGGGACACAGAAGGGACACAGCGGGACACAGCGGGGGTCATAGAGAGGACACAGCGGGACACAGGAGGACAAAGCGGGGACACAGCGGGGACACAGCGGGGGACACAGTGGGACACAGCAGGGGACACAGCGGGACACAGCGGGAAAAAGCAGGACACAGCGCGACACAGCGGGGACACAGCGGGGGACACAGCGAGGACACAGCGGGACACAGCGTGGACACAGCAGGGGACAGCGGAGACACAGTGGGACACAGCGGGGACACAGCGGGGACAAAGCAGGGCACAGCAGGGAGACACAGCGGGACACAGTGGGACACAGCGGGAACAGAGCGGGACACAGCAGGGACACAGCGGGACACAGCAGGACACAGCGGGACTCAGCGGGGGACACAGCGGGACACAGCGGGGGACATAGAGGCGGACACAGCGGGACACAGCGGGACACAACGGGACACAGCGGGACACCGCGGGGACACAGCGGGACACAGCGCGGACACAGCGGGGGCACAGCGCGGACACAGCGGGAAACAACGGGTGACACAGCGAGGACACAGCGGGATATAGCGGGGTCACAGCGGGACACAGCTGGACACAGAGGGGACACAGCGGGGAAACAGCAGGGTACACAGCGGGACACAGCGGGACACAGCGGGGGAACACAGCGGGGACACATTCGCGACACTGTGGGACACAGCAGGGGACATCGGGGACACAGCGAGGACATAGCGGGGGATACAGCGGGACACAGCGGGGACATAGCGGGACACAGCGGAGGTCATAGCGAAAACACAGCGGGACATAGGAGGACAAAGCGGGGACACAGCGGGGACACAGCTGGGGACACAGTGGGACACAGCAAGGGATACAGCGAGGACACAGCGGGACACAGCTGGACGCAGCGGGGGACACAGTGGGGACACAGCAGGGGACACTGCGGGGGACACAGCGGGACACAGAGGGACACAGCCGGAAACAGCATTGACACATCGGGGGACACAGCGAGGACACATCGGGGACCACAGAGGGGACACAGTGGGGGACACAGCGGGGGACACAGCAGGTAACACAGCGGGACACAGCAGGAGACACAGCCGGGGACACAGCTGAACACAGCGGGGCACAGCGGAGGACAGAGCAGGGGACACAACGGTACAGAGCGGGACAGAGCGGGGAAAGATCGGAGACACAGCGGGACACTGCGGGGGACAGTGGGGACACAGCTGGACACAGCGGGACAGAGTGGGGGACAGCGGGGACACACCTGGGGACAACGGGGACACAGCGGGGACACAGAGGGGGACACAGTGGGGACACTGAGGGACACAGCGGGGGACACAGCGGGGGACACAGCCAGACACAGCAGGGACAAAGCGGGACACAGCGGGGGACACAGTGGGACCCAGCGGGGGACAGAGCGGGGGACAGAGCGGGGACACAGCGGAGCACCGCGGGGGACACAGCGGGACACAGCGGGAGGACATAGCGGGGTCACAGCTGGGAAACAGCGGGACACAGCGGGGGACACTGTGGGGACACAGCGGGACACAGCGGGGGACACAGCGCGACACAGCTGGACACAACAGGGGACTCAGTGGGGAGACAGCGGGGGTCACTGTGGGGGACACATCGGGAAACAGAGGGATACAGCCGGGACATAGCATTGAAACATCGGGGGACACAGCGAGGACACAGCGGGGGACACAGCGGGGACACAGTGGGGGACACAGCGGGGGACACAGTGGGGAACACAGCGGGACACAGCGGAGACACAGCGGGGGACACAGCCGGTGACACAGCTGGACACAGCGGGGCACAGCGGAGGACACAGCAGGGGACACAACGGTACACAGCGGGACACAGCGGGGAAATATCGGAGACACAGCAGGACACGGCGGGGGACAGTGGGGACACAGCGGGACACAGTGGGACAGAGCGGGGGACAGCGGGGTCACACCTGGGGACAACGGGGACACAGCGGGGACACAGAGGGGGACACAGCGGCGACACTGAAGGACACAGCGGGGGACACAGCCGGACACAGCGGGACAGAGCAGTGATACAGCGGGGGGCTCAGCGGGGGACAATGTGGGATACAGCGAGGGACACAGCGGGGGACACAGCGGGACACAGCAGGGACACAGCGGGACACAGCGGGGGACACAGCGGGACACAGCGGGGGACAGAGCAGGGGACAGAGCGGGGACACAGCGGAGCACCGCGGGAGACACAGCAGAACACAGAGGAACACAGCGGGACACAGCGGGGACACAGCAGGAAACAGCGGGACACAGCGGGGGACACAGCGGGGACACAGCGGGACACAGCGGAGACACAGTGGGGGACACAGCTGGGGACATAGCTGGACACAGCAGGGCACAGCGGAGGACACAGCAGGGGACACAACAATACACAGGGGGACACAGCGGGGAAACATCGGAGACACAGCGGGACACTGCGGGGGACAGTGGGGACACAGCGGGACACAGCGGGACAGAGCGGGGGACAGCGGGGACACACCTGGGGACAACGGGGACACAGCGGGGACACAGAGGGGGAGACAGCGGGGACACTGAGGGACACAGGTGGGAACACAGCGGGGGACACAGCGGACACAGGGGGACACAGCGGGGATACAGCGGGGGGCTAAGCGGGAGACAACGTAGGACACAGCAGGAAACACAGCGAGGGACACAGCGGGGGACACAGCGGGACACAGCAGGGACACAGCAGAACACAGCGGGGGACACAATGGGACCAAGCGGGGGACAGAGTGGGGACATAGCGGGGACACAGCGGAGCACCGCGGGGGACACAGCGGAACACAGCGGGACACAGTGGGGGACACAGCGGTGTAACAACGGGACACAGCGGGGGACACTGCGGGGACACAGCGGGACACAGCGGTGGACCCAGCGGGACACAGCTGGACACAACTGGGGACACAATGGGGACACAGCGGGGGTCACTGCTGGGGACACAGCGGGCTACACAGCGGGACACAGCGTGGGACAGAGAGAGGACACAGCGGGATGCAGCGGGGGACACAGCGGGACACAGCGGGGACACAGCGGGACACAGCGGGGACACAGCGGGTGACACAGCGGGAACAGAGCGGGGGCAAGAGATAGGACACTGCGGGATACAGCGGGGGACACAGCGGAGGACACAGCGGGAGACAGAACGAGACAGAGCAGGGGACAGCGGGGACACAGTGGGACACAGCGGGACACAGCGGGACACAGAAGGGACACAGCGGATACACAGAGGCGGACACAACGGGACACAGCAGTGGACATAGAGGGACACAGCAGGACACAACGGGGGAAAGCGGGGGACACAATGAGGACACAGCGGGTAACAGAGGGACACAGCGGGACACAGTGGGAACACAGCGGGGGACACAGCGGGACACAGTTGGACACCGCGGGGGACAAGCTGGACACAGCGGGACACAGAGGGGACACAGCGGGGACAGAGCAGGGTACAAAGCGGGACACAGCGGGACACAGCGGGGGACACAGCGGGGGACACAGCGGGCTACACAGCGGGACACAGCGTGGGACAGAGAGAGGACACAGCGGGATGCAGCGGGGGACACAGCGGGACACAGCGGGGACACAGCGGGACACAGCGGGGACACAGCGGGTGACACAGCGGGAACAGAGCGGGGGCAAGAGAGAGGACACTGCGAGATACAGCGGGGCACACAGCGGAGGACACAGCGGGAGACAGAACGAGACAGAGCAGGGGACAGCGGGGACACAGTGGGACACAGCGGGACACAGCGGGACACAGCGGGACACAGAGGGGACACAGCAGATACACAGAGGCGGACACAACGGGACACAGCAGTGGACATAGAGGGACACAGCAGGACACAGCGGGACACAACGGGGACACAGCAGGGTACACAGTGAGTACACAGCAGGGACACAGAGGTGTACACAGCGAGGACACAGCGAGACACAGCGTGGAAACAGCGGGACACAGCGGGGGACAACGGGAACACAGCGGGCCACAGCAGGCCACAGCGGGGACACAGTGGGGACACACCGGGGGACAAAGCGGGAGACACATCGGGGGCACAGCGATATACAACGGGGGAAACAGCAGGGACACAGCGGGACACAGCGGGGACACAGCGGGGGAAAAAGCGAGGACACAGCGGGTGACACAGCGGGACACAGCGGGGGACACAGCGGGACACAAGGGGGAAACATCGGGACATAGCGGGGACACAGCGGGGACACAGCGGGGGACAAATCGGGACACAAATGGGACACAGGGGGACACAGCAGAGACACAAATGGGACACAGGGGGACACAGCAGAGACACAGCGGGGACACAGGGATACACAGCAGGACACAGCGGGGACACAGCGAGACACAGCAGGACACAGTGGGAGATACGACGGGACACAGCTGCGGACACAGCGGGGGACACCGCGGGACAGAGCAGGGGACACAGCGAAGAGACAGCCGGACACAGCGGGGGACACAGCGGGACAGAACGGGGGACACAGCGGGTGACACAGCGGGACACAGCGTGGGACACAGCAGGGGACACAGCGGGGGACACAGTGGGGACACAGCGGGGACACAACGGGGACACAGCAGGACACAGCGGGGACACAGGAGAGGACAAAGTTGGAGACACACTGGGACACAGCGGGGGACACAGAGGTACACAGCAGGGACACAGCGGGACACAGCGGGGACACAGTCGGGGACACAGCGGGGCACAGCGGGACAGAACGGGGACACAGCGGAACACAGTGAGGAACGAAGAGGGAGACACAGCGGGACCCAGCGGGGGACACAGTGGGACACAGCGGGGGACACAGCGGTATACAGCGGTGACACAGTGGGACACAGCGGGGGACACAGAGGGACACAGCGGGGGACAAAACGAGGACACAGCGGGCCAAAGAGGGACACAGCGGGGACACAGCTGGACACAGTGGGGGACAGCGGGGACACAGCGAGGGACACAGCAGGGGACAGTCGGGAAACACAGGGAGACAACGGGGACATAGCCGGGGACACAGCGGGACACCACGGGGACACAGCTGGACATTGCGGGACACAGCGGGACACAGCGGGGACACAACGCAGACACAGCGGGACACAGCGGGCAACAGCAGGGGATACATCGGGGGACAACGCGGGACACAGCGGGGGATACAACGAGGACACAGCGGGCCACAGAGGGACACAGTGGGGACACAGCGGAGGACACAGTGGGGACACAGCCGGGACACAGCGGGACACAGCAAGGACCCAGCGGGACACAGTGGGGGACACAGCAAGTGACACAGCTGGACACAGCGGGAGACAGAGTGGGACATAGCGGGGGAAAGCGGGAAAAAGCGGGACACAGCGGAGGACAGCGGAACACAGCGTGACACAGCGGGAAACAGCGGGGGACACAGCGGAGGACAGTAGGACACAGCGGGACACAACGGGGAACAACGGGGACACTCCGCGTGACAGCAGGGACAAGGCGGGACACAGCGGGGGACAGTGGGGACACAGCGGGATACAGCGGGACACAGCGGGACACAGCGGGGGACACAGCGGGACACAGCAGGGACACAGCTGGACACAGTGGGGGACACGGCAAGGGACACAGCGGGATACAGCGGGGGACACAGTGGGACATAGCGGGGGACAGTGGGAAAAAGCGGGACACAGCGGGGAACAGAGGGAACACAGCGGGGACATAGCGGGGGACACAGCAGGACACACCGGGGACACAGCGGGGGACACAGAGGGACACAGCTGGGGACACAGGGGGGACACAGCGGGGAACACAGCAGGACACAGCGGGACACAGCGTGGAATCAGCTGGACACAGCGAGACACAGCGGGGGACACAGCGGGGGACAAAGAGACAGATACAGCGGGACAGAGCTGGACATATCGGGGACACAGCGGGGACACAGCGGGACACAGTGGGGACCCAGCGGGACCCAGCGGGACACAGAGAGATAGAGAGGGGGACACAGCGGGACACAGAGTCGACACAGCGGGGACACAGCGGGACACAGCACGGGACAGCAAGAACACAGCAGGACACAACGGGGACACAGCGGGACACAGAGGGGGACACAGCAGGGACACAGTGGGACACATGGGAGTCACAGAGAGGACACAGCGGGATACAGGAGGATACAGCGGGGACACAGCGAGGACAGAGCGGGACACAGCGGGACACAGCGGGACACAGCTCTACACAGCGGGACACAATGGGGGACACTGCAGGGGACAGCATGGACACTCCCGGAGAAAGCGGGGACACAGCAGGACACCGCGGGGGACACAGCGGTATACAGCGGGGACACAGCGGGACACAGCGGGGGACACAGAGGGACACAGTGGGGGACAAAACGAGGACACAGCGGGCCAAAGAGGGACACAGTGGTGACACAGCTGGACACAGTGGGGGACAGCGGGGACACAGCGAGGGACACAGCGGGGGACAGTTGGGAAACACAGGGGAACAACGGGGACATAGCCGTGGACACAGCGGGACACCGCGGGGACACAGCTGGACATTGCGGGACACAGCGGGACACAGCGGAGGACACAGCGTGACATAGCGGGGACACAATGCAGACACAGCGGGACAAAGCGGGAAACAGCAGGGGATACATCGGGGGACAAAGCGGGACACAGCGGGACACAACAGGGGACAGCGGGGACACAGCGAGGACACAGCGGGGGACACAGTGGGGACACAGCGGGACACAGAGGGGGACACAGCGGGGAAACAGTGGGACACATGGGAGTCACAGAGAGGACACAGCGGGATACAGGAGGATACAGCGGGGACACAGCGAGGACAGAGCGAGACAGAGCGGGACACAGCGGGACACAGCTCTACACAGCGGGACACAACGGGGGACACTGCAGGGGACAGCATGGACACAGCGTGGACCCAGCATGGGACAGCGCGGACACAAGGGGACACAGCGGACACACAGCGGGGTACAGCGGGGACACAGCGGAACACAGCGGGGACACAGTGGGGACACAGCGGGGACACAGCTGGACACAGCGGGACACAGCGGGGACACAGCGGGACACAGCGGGACACAGCAGGAGACACAATGGGACACCGCGGGGGACACAGCGGGACACAGCGGGGGACAAAGCGGGTGACACAGCGGTACACAGCGGGTGACACAGCAGGAAACAGCGCGACACAGTGGGGACAAAGTGGGACATAGCGGGTACACAGCGGGAGACACAGCGGGGCACAAATTCAGACACCACGGGACACCGCGGAGCATAGCGGGGACACAGCGGGGACACAGTGGGGACACAGCGGGGTACATAGCAGGATACAGCGGGGACACAGCGGGGGACACAGCGGGACAGAGCGGGGACACCGCGGGTGACAGAGCGGGACACAGCGTGGGACACAGCGGGGGACACAGCGAGGGACAAAGCGGGACACAGCGTCGACACAGCGGGGACACAGCGGGACACAGCGGGGGACACAGTGGGGGACAGGGGTGACACAGCAGGACACAGTGGGACACAGCGGGGACACAGCGGGACACAACGGGACACAGCGGGGGACACAGCGGGACACAGCGGGACACAGCGGGGACCCAGCGGGACACAGCGGGACACAGCGGGGACAAAGCGGGGACACAGCGGGACACAGCAGCGACACAGCGGAACACAGCGGGGGACACAGCGGGACATAGCCTGGGACAGAGCGGGTCACAGCGTGGACACAGCGGGACACAGCGGGACACAGCGGGGACACAGTGGGGGACAGAGGGGACACACCGGTGGACAACGGGTACACAGCAGGACAGCGTGGGGGTCACAGTGGGAAACAGCGGAGACACAGGGGGACACAGAAGGCGACACAGAGGGACACAGGGGGACATAGCGGGACAGACCAGGGACACAGCGGGGACAAAGTGGGGGACACAGTGGGGGACACAGCGGTAAACAGCGGGGGACACAGAGGGACTCAGCTGGGGACACATCAAAGGACACAGCGGTTGACACAGCGGGGAAAACAGCGGGAAACAGCGGGGGACACAGCGAGGACACAGCAGGACACAGCGGGAGACAAAGCAGGACACAGCGGGGTACACAGAGGCAGACACAGCGGTAAACATCGGGACACAGCAAGGACACAGCGGGACACAGCGGGGACACAGCAGGACACAGCGGGGACACAGCGGGGACACAGCAGGGACACAGTGTGGGACACAGCGAGGACACAGCGGGACACAGAGGGATACACAGAGAGGACACAGCGTGACACATGGGGACACAGCGGGACACAGCGGGGGACACAGAGAGGACACAGCGGGACACAAATGGGTACACAGCAAGGACACAGCGGGACACAGCGGGAAAGAGCGGGACACAGCGGGGGACACAGCGGGGGACACAGCGGGACACAGCGGGACACAGCGGGGGACACAGCAGGGACACATCGGGTCACAGCGGGGACACAGTGGGGGACACAGCGAGGGACAAAGCAGGACACAGTGTCGACAGAGCGGGGACACAGCGGGACACAGCGGGGGACACAGTGGGGGACAGGGGTGACACAGCAGGACACAGTGGGACACAGCGGGGACACAGCGGGACACAACGGGACACAGCGGGGGACACAGCGGGACACAGCGGGACACAGCGGGGACACAGCGGGACACAACGGGGGACACAGTGGGGGACAGGGGTGACACAGCAGGATACAGTGGGACACAGCGGGGACACAGCGGGACACATCGGGACACAGCGGGGGACACAGCAGGACACAGCAGGACACAGCGGGACACAGTGGGACACAGCAGGACACAGCGGTACACAGCGGTGGACACAGTGGGGGACAGGGGCGACACAGCAGGACACAGTGGGACACAGCGGGGACACAGCGGGACACAGCGGGACACAGCGGGGACACAGCGGGACACAGCGTGGAATCAGCTGGACACAGCGAGACACAGCGGGGGACACAGCGGGGGACACAGCGGGGGACACAGCGAGACACATCGTGACACAGTTGGGGACACAGCGGGACACGGCGTGGACACAGCGGGCGACAGCGGGGACACAGCAAGGGACTGCGGGGACACTTCGGAGAACAGCGGGGACACAGCAGGACACAGCGGGGGACAGCGGGACACAGCAGGACACAGCGCGACACAGCAGGGGACACAGAGGGACACAGCGGGGGACACAGCGGGACACAGCGGGGGACACAGCGGAACACAGCGGGACGGAGTGGGGGACACAGCGGGACACAGCGGGACACAGCGGTACACAGTGGGGGACACAGCGGGACACAGCGGGACAAAGCGGGACACAGCAGGGACACAGCGGGGTACACAGCGAGGACACAGCGGGACACAGCGGGGGACAGCAGGGACACAGCGGGACACAACAGGGACACAGCAGGGGACAAGAGCGGGACACAGCGGGACCCAACGGGGTTCACAACGGGACACAGCGGGGACACAGCAGAGACAGAGCGGGACACAGCGGGGCACACAGCAGGACACTGTGGGGGACACAGCGGGACACAGAGGGGAAACAACGGGACACAGCGGGGGACACAGCAGGGGACAAAGAGGCAGATACAGCGGGACAGAGCTGGACATATCGGGGACACAGCGGGGACACAGCGGGACACATTGGGGACACAGCGGGACACAGCGGGACACAGCGGGGAAAAAGCGAGGAGAGAGCGGGACACAGTGGGACACAGCGGTGGACACAGCAGGGGACACAGCGGAGGACAGCAGGGACACAGAGGGGCACAGCAGGACACAGCGGGGAAACAGCGTGGACACAACGGGACACAGCGGGACACAGCGGAAGACACAGCAGGGGACACAGCGGGACACAGCGAGGGACAGAGCGGGACACAGCGGGACACAGCAGGACACAGTGGGGGACACAGCGCGGACACAGCCGGACACAACGGGGGACACAGCGGGTGACACAGCGGGACACAGCGGGGGACACAGCAAGACACAGCACGACACAGTGGGGACAAAGTGGGACATAGCGGGGACACAGCGGGGGACACAGCGGGGGACAGCGGGGACACAGCCGGACAAAGCAGGACACAGCGGGAAACAGCGGGGACACAGCGAGGACATAGTGGGACACAGTGGGACACAGCGGGACACAGCGGTGGACACAGCGAGACACAGCGGGGGACACAGCGGGACACAGTGGGGACAGAGCGGGACACAGCGGGGACACAGCGGGGGACACAGAGGGGCACAAAGTCAGACACCACGGGACACAGCTGAACATAGCGTGGACACAGTGGGGACACAGCGGGGTACATAGCAGGACACAGAGGTGGAGACAGCAGGACACAGCGGGACACAGCGGGACAGAGCGGGACACAGAGGGGACAAAGCGAGGACACAGTGGGACACAGTGGGACCCAGCAGGGGACACAGCGGGGGACACAGCGGGACACAGAGGGACACAGCGGGGACAAAGCGGGGGACAAAGCGGGGACACAGAGGGACACAGTGGGACAAAACGGGACTCAGCGGGACACAGCAGGGACACAGCAGTGGACAAAGCGGGGGACAGCGGGGACACAGCCGGACACAGCAGGACACAGCAAGAAACAGCGGGGACACAGCGAGGACACAGCGGGACACAGCGGGACACAGCGGTTGACACACCAGTGGACACAACGGGACACACCGGGGGACAACGGGGACAGAGCGGGACACAGCGGGGGACAGTGGGGACACAGCGGGACACAGCGGGGGACACAGTGGGACATAGCGGGACACAGCGTGGACCCAGCATGGGACAGCGCGGACACAAGGGGACACAGCGGACACACAGCGGGGTACAGCGGGGACACAGCGGAACACAGCGGGGACACAGTGGGGACACAGCGGGGACACAGCTGGACACAGCGGGACACAGCGGGGACACAGCGGGACACAGCGGGACACAGCAGGAGACACAATGGGACACCGCGGGGGACACAGCGGGACACAGCGGGGGACAAAGCGGGTGACACAGCGGTACACAGCGGGTGACACAGCAGGAAACAGCGCGACACAGTGGGGACAAAGTGGGACATAGCGGGTACACAGCGGGAGACACAGCGGGGCACAAATTCAGACACCACGGGACACCGCGGAGCATAGCGGGGACACAGCGGGGACACAGTGGGGACACAGCGGGGTACATAGCAGGATACAGCGGGGACACAGCGGGGGACACAGCGGGACAGAGCGGGGACACCGCGGGTGACACAGCGGGACACAGCGTGGGACACAGCGGGGGACACAGCGAGGGACAAAGCGGGACACAGCGGGGACACAGCGGGACACAGCGGGACACAGCGGGACAAAGCAGGGACACGGGGGGGACAAAGTGGGAGACACAGTGGGACAAAGCGGGGGACACAGAGGTACACAGCGGGGACAGAGCGGGACAGAGCGGGACACAGCGGGACACAGCGGGACACATTGGGGACCCAGCGGGACACAGCGGGACACAGAGGGGACAAAGCGAGGAGAGAGCGGGACACAGTGGGACACAGCGGTGGACACAGCAGGGGACACAGCGGAGGACAGCAGGGACACAGAGGGACACAGCAGGACACAGCGGGGAAACAGCGTGGACACAACGGGACACAGCGGGACACAGCGGAAGACACAGCAGGGGACACAGCGGGACACAGCGAGGGACAGAGCGGGACACAGCGGGACACAGCAGGACACAGTGGGGGACACAGCGCGGACACAGCCGGACACAACGGGGGACACAGCGGGTGACACAGCGGGACACAGCGGGGGACACAGCAAGACACAGCACGACACAGTGGGGACAAAGTGGGACATAGCGGGGACACAGCGGGGGACACAGCGGGGGACAGCGGGGACACAGCCGGACAAAGCAGGACACAGCGGGAAACAGCGGGGACACAGCGAGGACATAGTGGGACACAGTGGGACACAGCGGGACACAGCGGTGGACACAGCGAGACACAGCGGGGGACACAGCGGGACACAGTGGGGACAGAGCGGGACACAGCGGGGACACAGCGGGGGACACAGAGGGGCACAAAGTCAGACACCACGGGACACAGCTGAACATAGCGTGGACACAGTGGGGACACAGCGGGGTACATAGCAGGACACAGAGGTGGAGACAGCAGGACACAGCGGGACAGAGCGGGACACAGCGGGGACAAAGCGAGGACACAGTGGGACACAGTGGGACCCAGCAGGGGACACAGCGGGGGACACAGCGGGACACAGAGGGACACAGCGGGGACAAAGCGGGGGACAAAGCGGGGACACAGAGGGACACAGTGGGACAAAACGGGACTCAGCGGGACACAGCAGGGACACAGCAGTGGACAAAGCGGGAGACAGCGGGGACACAGCCGGACACAGCAGGACACAGCAAGAAACAGCGGGGACACAGCGAGGACACAGCGGGACACAGCGGGACACAGCGGTTGACACACCAGTGGACACAACGGGACACACCGGGGGACAACGGGGACAGAGCGGGACAGAGCGGGACACAGCGGGGGACAGTGGGGACACAGCGGGACACAGCGGGGGACACAGTGGGACATAGCGGGACACAGCGTGGACCCAGCATGGGACAGCGCGGACACAAGGGGACACAGCGGACACACAGCGGGGTACAGCGGGGACACAGCGGAACACAGCGGGGACACAGTGGGGACACAGCGGGGACACAGCTGGACACAGCGGGACACAGCGGGGACACAGCGGGACACAGCGGGACACAGCAGGAGACACAATGGGACACAGCGGGGGACACAGCGGGACACAGCGGGGGACAAAGAGGGTGACACAGCGGTACACAGCGGGTGACACAGCAGGAAACAGCGCGACACAGTGGGGACAAAGTGGGACATAGTGGGTACACAGCGGGAGACACAGCGGGGCACAAATTCAGACACCACGGGACACCGCGGAGCATAGCGGGGACACAGCGGGGACACAGTGGGGACACAGCGGGGTACATAGCAGGATACAGCGGGGACACAGCGGGGGACACAGCGGGACAGAGCGGGGACACCGCGGGTGACACAGCGGGACACAGCGTGGGACACAGCGGGGGACACAGCGAGGGACAAAGCGGGACACAGCGGGGACACAGCGGGGACACAGCGGGACACAGCGGGACAAAGCAGGGACACGGGGGGGGACAAAGTGGGAGACACAGTGGGACAAAGCGGGGGACACAGAGGTACACAGCGGGGACAGAGCGGGACAGAGCGGGACAGAGCGGGACACAGCGAGGGACACAGCGGGGGACAGTGGGGACACACCGGGGAACAACGGGGACACAGCGAGACACAGCGTGGGACACAGCAGGGGACACAGCGGGGGACAAAGCGGGACACAGCGGGACACAGCGGGGACACATGGAGGACACAGCGGGACAAAGCGGGACACAGCGGGACACAGAGGGGAACACAGTGGGGGAAACTGCGGGACACAGCGTGACAAAGCGGGGAACACAGTGGGACACAGCGGGGATACAGCAGGGACAGAGTGGGACAGAGCGGGACACAGCGGGACACAGCGGGGGACACAGCAGGACTTAGCGGGGGCCACAGCGGGCCACAGCGGTGACACAGCGGGACATAGCAGGGACACAGCGGGGCACAGTGGCGGACACGGCGCGGACACAACGGGACACAGCGGGGGACAGAGGGAGGACACAGAGAGATAGAGAGGGGGACACAGCGGGACACAGCAGGACACAGAGGGGGATACAGTGGGGGACACAGCGGGGACACAGCGCAGATACAGCGGCTCACAGAGAAGGACACAGCGGGGGACACAGCGGGGGACACAGCCGGGGACACAGCGGGGACACAGCGGGACACAGCACGGGACAGCAAGAACACAGCAGGACACAACGGGGACACAGCGGGACACAGAGGGGGACACAGCGGGGACACAGTGGGACACATGGGAGTCACAGAGAGGACACAGCGGGATACAGGAGAATACAGCGGGGACACAGCGAGGACAGAGCGGGACACAGCGGGACACAGCGGGACACAGCTCTACACAGCAGGACACAACGGGGGACACTGCAGGGGACAGCATGGACACTCCCGGAGAAAGCGGGGACACAGCAGGACACCGCGGGGGACACAGCAGGACACTGCGGGGGACACAGCGGTATACAGCGGGGACACAGCGGGACACAGCGGGGGACACAGAGGGACACAGCGGGGGACAAAACGAGGACACAGCAGGCCAAAGAGGGACACAGCGGCGACACAGCTGGACACAGTGGGGGACAGCGGGGACACAGCGAGGGACACAGCGGGGGACAGTCGGGAAACACAGGGGAACAATGGGGACATAGCCGTGGCACAGCGGGACACCGCGGGGACACAGCTGGACATTGCGGGACACAGCGGGACACAGCGGAGGACACAGCGTGACATAGCGGGGACACAACGCAGACACAGCGGGACAAAGCGGGAAACAGCAGGGGATACATCGGGGGACAAAGCGGGACACAGCGGGACACAACAGGGGACAGCGGGGACACAGCGAGGACACAGCGGGGGACACAGTGGGGACACAGCGGGACACAGAGGGGGACACAGCGGGGAAACAGTGGGACACATGGGAGTCACAGAGAGGACACAGCGGGATACAGGAGGATACAGCGGGGACACAGCGAGGACAGAGCGAGACAGAGCGGGACACAGCGGGACACAGCTCTACACAGCGGGACACAACGGGGGACACTGCAGGGGACAGCATGGACACTCCCGGAGAAAGCGGGGACACAGCAGGACACCGCGGGGACACAGTAGGGGATAGCGGAGACACAGCGGGACACAACGGGACACAGCGGGGCACAGCGGTGGACAGCTTGGACACTCTGCGGGACAACGATGACACAGCGGGACACAGCAGGGACACAGCGGGGACACAGCAGTGGACACAGCAGGACACAGCAGGGGACAGAGCAGGGACACAGCGGGGGACAAGGCGGGGGACACAGCGGGTGACACAGCGGGACATAGCGGGGGATACAGCGGGATACAGTGGGGGACACAGCAATATACAGCGGGGAACACAGCGGGGACACAGCGGGACACAGCCGGGACACAGCGGGGGACAGAGCAGGGACACAGCGGGGGACAAGACGGGGGACACAGCGGGTGACACAGCGGGACACAGCGGGGGATACAGCAGGACACAGTGGCCGACACAGCGATATACAGCGGGGAACACAGCGGGGACACAGCGAGACACAGCCGGGACACAGCGGAGACACAGCGGGGGACACAGCGAGGACACAGCGGGACACAGCGGGACATAACGGGACACAGCGAGACCCAGCAGGGACACAGCGGGACACAGCGGGGACACAGCGGGGACACAGTGGGTGACACAGCGAGACACAGCGGGGGACATTGCGGGGACAGAGCCGGGGACAGCATGGACACTCCGGGGGACAACGAGGACAAAGCGGGACACAGCGGGACAAAGCGGGGACACAGTGGGGAACACAGCGGGGGACACATTGGGACACAGCGAGACAGAGCAGGGGACACAGTGAAGACACAGCCGAACACAGCGAGGGACACAGCGGGACAGAGCGGGGGACACCGCGGGTGACACAGCAGGACACAGCAGGGACACAGCGGGGACACAGCAGTGGACACAGCAGGACACAGCGGGGGACAGAGCAGGGACACAGCGGGGGACAAGGCGGGGGACACAGCGGGTGACACAACGGGACACAGCGGGGGATACAGCGGGACATAGTGGGGGACACAGCAATATACAGCGGGGAACACAGCGGGGACACAGCGGGACACAGCCGGGACACAGCGGGAGACAGAGCGGGGACACAGAGTGAGACAAGACGGGGGACACAGCAGGTGACACAGCGGGACACAGCGGGGGATACAGTGGGACACAGTGGGAGACACAGCGATATACAGCGGGGAACACAGCGGGGACACAGCGAGACACAGCCGGGACACAGCGGAGACACAGCGGGGGACACAGCGAGGACACAGCGGGACACAGCGGGACACAACGGGACACAGCGAGGCCCAGCAGGGACACAGCGGGGACACAGCGGGACACAGCGGGGACACAGTGGGTGACACAGCAGGACACAGCGGGGGACATTGCGGGGACAGAGCCAGGGACAGCATGGACACTCCGGGGGACAACGAGGACAAAGCGGGACACAGCGGGACAAAGCGGGGACACAGCGGGGAACACAGCGGGGGACACATTGGGACACAGCGAGACAGAGCAGGGGACACAGTGAAGACACAGCCGAACACAGCGAGGGACACAGCGGGACAGAGCGGGGGACACCGCGGGTGACACAGCGGGACACAGCAGGGACACAGCGGGGACACAGCAGTGGACACAGCAGGACACAGCGGGGGACAGAGCAGGGACACAGCGGGGGACAAGGCGGGGGACACAGCGGGTGACACAGCGGGACACAGCGGGGGATACAGCGGGACACAGTGGGCGACACAGCGATATACAGCGGGGAACACAGCGGGGACACAGCGAGACACAGCCGGGACACAGCGGAGACACAGCGGGGGACACAGCGAGGACACAGCGGGACACAGCGGGACACAACGGGACACAGCGAGACCCAGCAGGGACTCAGCAGGGACACAGCGGGACACAGCGGGAACACAGTGGGTGACACAGCGGGACACAGCGGGGGACATTGCGGGGACAGAGCCGGGGACAGCATGGACACTCCGGGGGACAACGAGGACAAAACGGGACACAGCGGGACAAAGCGGGGACACAGTGGGGAACACAGCGGGGGACACATTGGGACACAGCGAGACAGAGCAGGGGACACAGTGAAGACACAGCCGAACACAGCGAGGGACACAGCGGGACAGAGCGGGGGACACCGCGGGTGACACAGCAGAACACAGCATGGGACACAGGGGGGAACACAGCGGGGGACAAAGCTGGACACAGTGGGGACACAGCGGGGACACAACGGGGACACAGCGGGACACAGCAGGGACACAGCGGGACACAGCAGGACACAGCGATGACACAGGGGGGGACAAAGCGGGAGACACAGTGGGACAAAGCGGGGGACAGAGAGTTACACAGCGGGGACAGAGCAGGACACAGCAGGACACAGCGGGACACAGCGAGGGACACAGCGGGGGACAGTGGGGACACACCAGGGATAAACGGGGACACAGCGGGACACAGCGGGGGACACAGCGGAGGACACAGCGGGGGTCACTGTGGGGGACACATCGGGAAACAGAGGGATACAGCCGGGACAAAGCATTGAAACATCGGGGGACACAGCGGGACACAGCGGGACACAGCGAGGGACACAGCGGGGGACAGTGGGGACACACCAGGGATAAACGGGGACACAGCGGGACACAGCGGGTGGACACAGCGGGGGACACAGCGGGGGACAAAGCGGGACACAGCGGGACACAGCGGGGACACAAGAAGGACATAGCAGGACAAAGCAGGACACAGCGGAACACAGAGGGGAACACAGTGGGGGAAACAGTGGGACACAGCGTGACAAAGCGGGGAACACAGTGGGACACAGCGGGGATACAGCAGGGACAGAGCGGGACACAGCGGGACACAGCGGGACACAGCGGGGGACACAGCAGGACATAGCGGGGGACACAGCGGGACACAGCGGGACATAGCGGGGACACAGCGAGACACAGCAGGGGACAAAGTGGCGGACACAGCGGGACACAGCGGGACACAGCGGGACACAGTGGGGCACAGCGGGGGACATGGCGTGGACTCAACGGGACACAGCGGGGGACAGAGGGAGGACACAGAAAGATAGAGAGGGGGACACAGCGGGACACAGCGGGACACAGAGGGGGACACAGCGGGGGACACAGCCGGGGACACAGCCGGGGACACAGCAGGGACACAGCGGGACACAGCACGGGACAGCAAGAACACAGCAGGACACAGCGGGACACAGCGGGGTCACAGCGAGGGACACAGCGGGACACAGAGGGGAACACAGCGGGCACACAGCAGGGACACAGCGGGACACAACAGGGGACAGCGGGGACACAGCGAGGACACAGCGGGGGACACAGTGGGGACACAGCGGGACACAGATGGGGGACACAGCGGGGACACAGTGGGACACATGGGAGTCACAGAGAGGACACAGCGGGATACAGGAGGATACAGCGGGGACACAGCGAGGACACAGAGGGACACAGCGGGACACAGCGGGACACAGCTCGACATAGCGGGACACAGCGGGGCACAGCGGGGACAGCATGGACACTCCGTGGGACAACGATGACACAGCGGGACACAGCAGGGACACAGCGGGGACACAGCAGTGGACAAAGCAGGACACAGCGGAGAACAGAGCGGGGACACTTCGGGGGACAAGGCGGGGGACACAGCGGGTGACACAGCGGGACACAGCGGGGGATACAGCGGGACACAGTGGGGGACACAGCAATAAACAGCGGGGAACACAGCGGGGACACACAGGGACACAGCCGGGACACAGCGGGGGACAGAGCGGGGACACAGCGGGGGACAAGGCGGGGGACACAGTGGGTGACTCAGCGGGACACAGCGGGGGATACAGCGGGACACATTGGGCGACACAGCGATATACAGCGGGGAACACAGCGGGGACACAGCGAGACACAGCCAGGACTCAGCGGGGACACAGCGGGGGACACAGCGAGGACACAGCGGGACACAACGGGACAAAGCGAGACTCAGCAGGGACACAGCGGGACACAGCGGGGACAGAGCTGGACACAGCAGGGACACAGCAGGACAAAGCAGGACACAGCGGGACACAGAAGGACACAGTGGGACAAGCGGGGACACAGCGGGGCACACTGCGGGACACAGTGGTACAGAGCGGGACACAGCCAGGCACAGCGGGACACAACGGGGGACAGGAGGGACACAGAGGGGCACACAGTGGGGGACACAGCTGGACACATCGTGGGACACAGCGGGAACACAGCGGGGGACCCAGCGGGGGACCCAGCCGGGGACCCAGCGGGACACAGCGGGGAACACAGTGAAGAAACAGCAGGGACACAGCGGGGACACAGAGGGACACAGCGGGGACACTGTGGGGACACAGCGGGACACAGCGGGGACACAGCGGGGACACAGCGGGGACACATCGGGACACAGCGGGGGACACAGCAGGGGACACAGCGGGACACAGCAGGGGACACAGCGGGACACAGCGGGACACAGCGGGGACACAGCGGGGGACACAACGGGGCACAGCGGGAGACAGCGGGGACACAGGGGGGACAAAGCGTGAGACACAGCGGGACACAGCGGGGGAAACAGTGGGGGACACAGCGGGGCCCAGCGGGACACAGCGGGGAACAAAGTGGGAGACACAGCGGGACCCAGCGCGGACACAGCGGGACACAGCGGTGGACACAGCGGTACACAGCGGGGACACAGCGGAACACATCGGGGAATACAGCGGGACACAGCGGGAGACAAAACGAGGACACAGCAGGCCAAAGAGGGACACAGCGGGGACACAGCAGGGACACAGAGGGACACAGAGGGGGAAACAGCAGGGGCCACAACGGGACACAGTCGGTGACACAGCGGGACACAGCCGGGCACAGAGGGGACACAGGGGGACACAGAGGGGGACACAGCGGGACACAGCCGGACACAACTCGGACACAGGGGGGACACAGCGCGGGACAGCAGGACACAGCAGGGACACAGCGGGGACACAGCGGGGGACACAGCGGGACACAGCGGGGACACAACAGGACCCTGCGGGGGACACAGTGGGACACAACGGGGGACACCGCGAGGACACAGTGGGACACAGTGAGACACAGCATGGGACACACCGGTGGACAGCAGGCACACAGTGAGACACAGAGGGACACAGCGGGACACAGCGGGGGACACAGCGAGGACACAGGAGGACACAGCGGGACCCAGCGGGGACCCAGCAGGACACAGCGGGACACAGCGGGGGCACACGGGGGGACAGCAGGCACACAGCGGGACACAGCGGGACACAGCGCTACACTGTGGGACACAGCGGGACACACCGCGGACACAGCGGGACACAGCGGGACACAGCGGGACAAAGAGGGGACACAGCGGGACACAGCAGGGACACAGAGGCGGACACAGCGGGACACAACGGGGGCACAGGTGGGACAAAGCGGGGGACAGCGGAACACAGCAGGGACACAGCGGGGACACAGCGGGGAACACAGCGGGACAGAGCGGTGACACAGCGGGACACAGCGGGGGACACAGTGGGGGACACAGAGGCGGACACAGCGGGACAGAGCAGGACACAGCAGGTTACAGCTGGGATGCAGCGGGACACAACGGGGACACAGAGGCGGACACAGCGGGACACAACAGAGACAGAGGGGGGACACATCGGGGTCCAGGGGGACACAGCAGGGGACACAGCGGGACACAGCGGGGGACATAGCGGGACACAGCGGGGTACACAGCGGGCACACAACGGGACACAGCGCTACACAGTGGGACACATTGGGACACAGCGGGGTCACAGCGGGAGACACAGCAGGACACAGTGGGGGACACAGCGGGGACACAGCGGGGGATACAGCGAGGACACAACAGGTGACACAGCGGGACACAGAGGTGGACACAGTGGGGGACACAGCGAGGACACAGCGGGACACAGCGGGACACAACAGGACACAGCGAGACCCAGCAGGGACACAGCGGGGACACAGTGGGACACAGCGGGGACACAGTGGGGGACACAGCGGGGGACACTGCGAAACACAGCGGGGACACAGGGGCTGAAACAGCGGGACACAGTGGGGGACACAGAGGTGGACACAGCGAGGCACAGCGGGACACAGTGGGGACACAGCGGGGAAAAAGTGGGACACAGCGGGGACACAGCGGGGAACAGAGCGGGGCACAGTGGAACACAGTGGGGACACAGCGGGACTCAGTGGGGGACAAGGAAGGAGACACAGAGGGACACAACGAGGACACAGCGGGACACAGCGGGGACACAGCAGGGACTCAGCGGGGGACAGCGGGGACACAGCAGGACACAGCGGGGGACACAGCGGGACACAGAGGGGGACACAGCAGGGGACACAGCGGGAAACAGCGGGGGACACAGCAGGACACATCGGGGACACAGCGAGGGACACAGCGAGGACACACCAGGACACAACGGGACACAGAGGGGACACAGCGGGGGACAGCGGGGACACAGCGGGACACAGCGGGGACACAGCAGTGGACAGCGGGGACACAGAAGGACATAGCGGGGACACAGCGGGACACAGCGGGGACACAGATGGACACAGCAGATTACACAGCGGGACACAGCGGGGAAAGAGCAGGACAAAGCAGGACACAGCAGGACACAGATGGACACAGCGGGACACAGCGGGCACACAGCGGGGACACAGTGGGGCACAGCGGGACACCACGGGGACAGCACAGACAGAGCGGGGCACACAGCGGGGGACACAGCGGGACACATCGTGGGACACAGCGGCGACAAAGCGGGGGAACCAGCGGGGGACCAAGCGGGGGACCCAGCGTGACACAGCGGGGGACACAGCGGGGCACAGCGCGTTAGACAGCGGGGACAAAGGGGGGACAAAGCGGGAGACACGGCGGGACACAGCAGGGGACACAGTGGGGGACACAGCGGGGCAAAGCGGGACAGAGCGGGGACACAGCGGGACACAGCGGGGAACAAAGAGGGAGACAGAGCGGGACCCAGCGAGGACACAGCGGGACACAGCGGTGGACACAGCGGTACACAGCGGGGACACAGCAGAACACATTGGGGGACACAGCGGGACACAGGGGGTGACAAAACGAGGACACAGCGGGCCGAAGAGGGACACAGCGGGGACACAGCAGGGACACAGAGGGACACAGAGGGGGACACAGCAGGGGCCACAACGGGACACAGTCAGTGACACAGCGGGACACAGCCGGGCACAGAGGGGACACAGGGGGACACAGCGGGGGACACAGCCAGACACAACTCAGACACAGGGGGGACACAGCGGGGGACAGCAGGTCACAGCAGGGACACAGCGGGGACACAGCGGGGGACACAGCGGGGACACAGCAGGACCCTGCGGGGGACACAGCGGGACACAGCGGGGGACACAATGAGGACACAGCGGGACACAGCGGGACAGAGCATGGGACACACCCGTGGAGAGCAGGCACACAGCGAGACACAGAGGGACACAGGGGGACACAGCGGGGGACACAGCGAGGACACAGGGGGACACAGCGGGACACAGCGGGGACCAAGCGGGACAAAGCGGGACACAGCGGGGGACACAAGGGGGGACAGCAGGCACACAGCGGGACAAGCGGGACACAGCGGTACACTGCGGGACACAGCGAGGGACAGAGCGGGGCACAGTGGAACACAGTGGAGACACAGCGGGACTCAGTGGGGGACAAAGAAGGAGACACAGATGGACACAGCGGGGACACAGCAGGGACTCAGCGGGGGACAGCGGGGACACAGCAGGACACAGCAGGGGACACAGCGGAGGACACAGCGGGTCACAGCGGGGGACACAGCAGGGGACACAGCGGGAAACAATGGGGGACACAGCAGGACACAGAAGGACACATCGGGGACACAGCGGGGGACACAGCGTGGACACACCAGGACACAACGGGATACAGAGGGGACACAGCGGGGGACAGCGGGGACACAGCGGGACACAGCGGGGACACAGCGGTGGACAGCGGGGACACAGAAGGACATAGCGGGGACACAGCGGGACACAGGGGGGACACAGCAGGGACACAGAGGGACACAGAGGGGGACACAGCAGGGGCCACAACGGGACACAGTCGGTGACACAGCGGGACACAGCCGGGCACAGAGGGGACACAGCAGGACACAGCGGGGGACACAGCGGGACACAGCCAGACACAACTCGGACACAGGGAGGACACAGCGAGGGACAGCAGGACACAGCGGGGACACAGCGGGGACACAGCGGGGACACAGTGGGGACACAGCAGGACCCTGCGTGGGACACAGCAGGACACAGCGGGGGACACAATGAGGACACAGCGGGACACAGCGGGACACAGCATGGGACACACCCGTGGACAGCAGGCACACAGCAAGACACAGAGGGACACAGCGGGACACAATGGGGGACACAGCGAGGACACAGGGGGGCACAGCGGGACACAGCGGGGACACAGCGGGACACAGCGGGGACACAGTGGGTGACACAGCGAGACACAGCGGGGGACATTGCGGGGACAGAACCGGGGACAGCATGGACACTCCGGGGGACAACGAGGACAAAGCGGGACACAGCGGGACAAAGCGGGGACACAGCGGGGAACACAGCGGGGGACACATTGGGACACAGCGAGACAGAGCAGGGGACACAGTGAAGACACAGCCGAACACAGCGAGGGACACAGCGGGACAGAGCGGGGGACACCGCGGGTGACACAGCAGAACACAGCAGGGACACAGCGGGGACACAGCAGTGGACAAAGCAGGACACAGCGGGGGACAGAGCAGGGACACAGCGGGGGACAAGGCGGGGGACACAGCGGGTGACACAGCGGGACACAGCGGGAGATACAGCGGGACTAGTGGGGGACACAGCAATATACAGCGGGGAACACAGCGGGGACACAGCGGGACACAGCCGGGACACAGCGGGAGACAGAGCGGGGACACAGTGGGGGACAAGACGGGGACACAGCGGGTGACACAGCGGGACACAGCGGGGGATACAGCGGGACACAGTGGGCGACACAGCGATATACAGCGGGGAACACAGCGGGGACACAGCGAGACACAGCCGGGACACAGCGGAGACACAGCAGGGGACACAGCGAGGACACAGCGGGACACAGCGGGACACAACGGGACACAGCGAGACCCAGCGGGGACACAGCGGGACACAGCGGGGACACAGTGGGTGACACAGCGGGACACAGCGGGGGACATTGCGGGGACAGAGCTGGGGACAGCATGGACACTCCGGGGGACAACGAGGACAAAGCGGGACACAGCGGGACAAAGCGGGGACACAGTGGGGAACACAGCGGGGGACACATTGGGACACAGCGAGACAGAGCAGGGGACACAGTGAAGACACAGCCGAACACAGCAAGGGACACAGCGGGACAGAGCGGGGGACAGCGGTGACACACCGGCGGACAGCGGGGACACAGTGGGACACAGCGGGACACAGCGGGGGACACAGCGGGACACAGTGGGGGACATCGGGGACACAGCGGGACACAGCGGGGGACATAGCGGGGGACAGCGGGGACACACAGGCGGACAGCGGGGACCCAACGGGACACAGCGGGTTACATCGGGGACACAGCGGGGGACAGCGGGGGACCCAGCGAGGACAAAGCGGGACACAAATGGGGACATAGCAAGGACACAGCGGGACACAACGGGAAAGAGCGGGACACAGCGGGGGACACAGCCGGGGACACAGCGGGACACAGCGGGGGACACAGCGGGGACACAGCGTGACACAGAGGGGACACAGCGTGACATAGCAGTGACACAGCGAGGACACAGCAAGGACACATCGGGGGACACAGCAGGGGACACAGCGGGACACGCTGTTGGACACAGCGGGACACAGCGGGAAACAGCGGGGACACAGCGGAGGACACAGCAAGGACACAGCGGGATAAAGCGGGACAAAACAGGACACAGCGGGACACAGCGGGTGACACAGGGGGTGACAGCTGGTACACACCGGGGAACAGCGGGGACACAGCGGGACACAGCGGGACACAGCGGCAGACACAGCGGGACACAGTGGGACACAGCGGGACACAGCAGGGACACAGCGAGGACACAGACGGACACAGCGGGACACAGCGTGGAACACAGCGGGGGACACAGCGGGACACAGCGGGATAGAACGGGGGACACAGCAGGGGACACAGCGGGGGACACAGAGGGACACAGCGGGACACAGCGGGACACACAGGGACAAAGCGGGAGACAAAGCGGGGTCACAGAGGGACACAGCAGGACAAAACCGGACACAGAGGGACACAGCAGGGACACAGCAGGGGACACAGCAGGGCACAGCGGCGACACAGCCGGACACAGCAGGACACAGCGGGAAACAGCGGGGACACAGCGAGGACACAGTGCGACACAGCGGGACACAGCGGTTGACACAGCAGTGGACACAACGGGGGACAACGGGGACACAGCGGGACACAGCGGAGGACAGCGGGGACACAGTGGGACACAGCGGGGGACACAGCGGTGGAAACAGCGGGACACAGCGGGACACAACGTGGACCCAGCGGGGGACAGCGGGGACACAAGGGGACAAAGCGGAGACACAGCGAGGTACCGCGGGGACACATCGGAACACAACGGGGACACAGCGGGGACACAGCGGGACACATCGGGTACACAGCAGGACACAGCGGTGACACAGCGGGACACAGCGGGGACACAGAGGGACATAGCGGTTACACAGTGAGGACAGACCAGGGACAGAGCGGGACACAGCGTGACACAGCGAGGGACAAAGTGGGTGACAAAGCGGGACATAGCGGGGACACAGCGGGGGACACAGTGGGGGACAAAGCGAGACACCACGGGACACAGCGGAACACAGCGGGGACACAGCGGGTACCCAGCGGGGAACACAGCGGGAACACAGCGGGACACAGCGGGGAAACATCGGGACACAGCGGGGGCACATGGGGACACAGCGGGGGACACAGAGGCGGACACAGCGTGACACAGCGGGACACAGCGTGGACCCAGCGGGGGACAGCGGGGACACAAGGAGACACAGCGGAGACACAGCGAGGTACAGCGGGGACACATCGGAACACAACGGGGACACAGTGGGTACACAGCGGGACACAGCGGGGACACAGTGGGACACAGCGAGGACACAGCGGGGGACACAGCGGGGTACACGGGGGGGACAGCGGTGACACACCGGCGGACAAAGGGGACACAGCGGGACACAGCGGGGGACACAGCGGGACACAGCGGGGGACACAGCGGGGACACAGCGGGACACAGCGGGGACACAGCGAGGACACAGCGGGGGACAGTGGGGACAAACATGCGGAAAGCGGGGACACAACGGGACACAGCGGGGGACACTGGGGACACAGCGGGACAGAGTGGGACACAGCGGGACACAGCGGGGACACAAGGGAACACAGCGGGGGACACAGAGGGACACAGCGGGACACAGCGGGACACAGTGGGGACAAAGCGGAGGACAAAGCGGGGTCACAGAGGGACACAGCGGGACAAAACGGGACACAGCGGGACACAGCGGGGACACAGCAGGGGACACAGCGGGGGACAGCGGGGACACAGCCGGACACAGCAGGACGCAGTGGGAAACAGCGGGGACACAGCGAGGACACAGCGGGACACAGCGGGACACAGTGGTTGACACAGCAGTGGACACAACGGGACATACCGGGGGACAACGAGGACACAGCGGGACACAGCGTGTGACAGCGCGGACACAGCGGGACACAGCGGGGGACACAGCAGATGACACAGCGGGACACAGCTTGGACCCAGCGAGGGACAGCGGGGGACACAAGGGGACACAGCGGTGACAGCGGTACACAGCGGGACACAGCGGGGACACAGCGGGACACAGCAGGAGACATAACGGGACACAGCGGGGGACACAGCGGGACACAGCGGGGGACAAAGCGGGTGACAACGTGGGACACAGCGGGGACACAGCGGGGGACACAGTGGGGGACAAAGCGAGACACCACAGGACACAGCGGAACACAGCGGGGACACAGCGGGTACCCAGCGGGGAACACAGCGGGAACACAGCGGGACACAGCGGGGACACATTGGGACACAGCGGGGGACACGGAGGCGGACACAGCAGGACACAGCGGGACACAGCGGGGGACACAGCATGGACAGAGCAGGTCACAGGGGGGAAATAGTGGGGACACAGCGGGGGACACAGCGGGATACAAAAGGACACAGGGAGGACACAAAGGGACACAGGAGGACACAGCGGGGTCACAGCAGGGGACACAGCAGGGGACAGCGGGGACACAGCCGGACACAGCAGGACACAGTGGGAAACAGCGGGGACACAGCGAGGACACAGCGGGACACAGCGGGACACAGCGGTTGACACAGCAGTGGACACAACGGGACATACCGGGGGACAACGGGGACACAGCGGGACACAGTGTGTGACAGCGCGGACACAGCGGGACACAGCGGGGGACACAGCAGGGGACAGAGCGGGACACAGAGGGACACAGCTTGGACCCAGCGAGGAGCAGCGGGGACACAAGGGGACACAGCGGAGACACAGCGAGGTACAGCAGGGACACATCGGAACACAACGGGGACACAGCGGGGACACAGCGGGACACAGCGGTGACACAGCGGTACACAGGGAGACACAGCGGGGACACAGCGGGACACAGCAGGAGACATAATGGGACACAGCGTGGGACACAGCGGGACACAGCGGGGGACAAAGCGGGTGACAACGCGGGACACAGCGGGGACACAGCGGGGGACACAGTGGGGGACAAAGCGAGACACCACGGGACACAGCGGTACACAACGGGGACACAGCGGGTACCCAGCGGGGAACACAGCAGGAACACAGCGGGACACAGCGGGGACACATTGGGACACAGCGGGGGACACGGAGGCGGACACAGCAGGACACAGCGGGACACAGCGGGGGACACAGCATGGACAGAGCAGGTCACAGGGGGGAAATAGTGGGGACACAGCGGGGGACACAGCGGGATACAAAAGGACACAGCGAGGACACAGTGGGACACAGGAGGACACAGCGGGGTCACAGCAGGGGACACAGCGGGGGACAGCGGGGACACAGCCGGACACAGCAGGACACAGTGGGAAACAGCGGGGACACAGCGAGGACACAGCGGGACACAGCGGGACACAGCGGTTGACACAGCAGTGGACACAACGGGACATACCGGGGGACAACGGGGACACAGCAGGACACAGTGTGTGACAGCGCGGACACAGCGGGACACAGCGGGGAACACAGCAGGGGACACAGCGGGACACAGAGGGACACAGTGGGGGACACAGCAAGGGACACAGCAGGACACAGTGGAACACACCGGGGACAAAACAGGGGACAAAGCGGGGTCACAGGGGGACACAGCGGGACAAAACGGGACACAGCGGGACACAGCGGGGACACAGCGGGTACCCAGCGGGGAACACAGCGGGAACACAGCGGGACACAGCGGGGACACATTGGGACACAGCGGGGGACACGGAGGCGGACACAGCAGGACACAGCGGGACACAGCGGGGGACACAGCATGGACAGAGCAGGTCACAGGGGGGAAATAGTGGGGACACAGCGGGGGACACAGCGGGATACAAAAGGACACAGTGAGGACACAGTGGGACACAGGAGGACACAGCGGGGACACAGCGGGGACTCAGCGGGGGACACAGCGGGACACAGCGGGTGACACTGCGGGGACAGAGGGAGGACACAGTGGGACACAGCGGGACAAAGCGTGGTACACAGCGAGGGACACAGCGGGACACAGCAGGACACAGCGGGGGTCACAGCAAGGGACACAGCAGGACACAGTGGGACACACCGGGGACAAAACAGGGGACAAAGCGGGGTCACAGAGGGACACAGCGGGACAAAATGGGACACAGCGGGACACAGCGGGGACACAGCAGGGTACACAGCAGGGGACAGCGGGGACACAGCTGGACACAGCAGGACACCGCGGGAAACAGCAGGGACACAGCGAGGACACATCGGGACACAACGGTTGACACAGCAGTGGACACAACGGGACACACCAGGGGACAACGGGTTCATAGCGGGACACAGCGGGGGACAGCGGGGACACAGCTGGACACAGAGGGGGACACTGCGGGGGACACAGCGTGAAACAGCGGGACACAGGGTGAACCCAACAGGGGACAGCGGGGACACAAGGGGACACAGCAGAGACACAGCGAGGTACAGCGGGGACACATCGGAACACAGCAGGGACACAGCGGGGACACAGCAGGACACAGCGGGGACACAGAGGGACACAACGGGGACACAGCGGGACACAGCGGGAGACACAACGGGACACAGCGGGGGACACAGCGGGGGACAAAGCGGGTGACACAGCGGGACACAGCGGGGACACAGCGGGGGACACAGCGGGGGACACAGCAGGACACAGCGGGTGCCCAGCGGGGGCCACAGTGGGGACACAGCAGGACACAGCGGGGACACAGAGGGATACAGCGGGGACAAAGCGGGACACAGCGGGAGACACAATGGGACACAGCGGGGGACACAGCGGGACACAGCGGGGGACAAAGCAGGTGACACAGCGGGACACAGCGGGGACACAGCGGGGGACACAGCGGGGGACACAGCAGGACACAGCGGGTGCCCAGCGGGGGCCACAGCGGGGACACAGCCGGACACAGCGGGGACACAGCGGGACACAGCGGGGGACACAGAGGCGGACACAGCAAGACACAACAGGACACAGTGCAACACAGCGCAACACAGCGGGGACACAGCGAGGACACAGCGGGACACGGCAGGACACAGCGGGGAACACAGCGGGGAACACAGCTGGGAACACAGCGGGACACAGCGGGACTCA
>NW_012285036.1:0-2983 GCF_000151885.1 Dipodomys ordii | reverse complement strand
CAGCGGGACACGCTGTTGGACACAGCGGGACACAGCGGGAAACAGCGGGGACACAGCGGAGGACACAGCAAGGACACAGCGGGATAAAGCGGGACAAAACAGGACACAGCGGGACACAGCGGGTGACACAGGGGGTGACAGCTGGTACACACCGGGGAACAGCGGGGACACAGCGGGACACAGCGGTAGACACAGCGGGACACAGTGGGACACAGCGGGACACAGCAGGGACACAGCGAGGACACAGACGGACACAGCGGGACACAGCGTGGAACACAGCGGGGGACACAGCGGGATAGAACGGGGGACACAGCAGGGGACACAGCGGGGGACACAGAGGGACACAGCGGGACACAGCGGGACACAGCGGGACACACAGGGACAAAGCGGGAGACAAAGCGGGGTCACAGAGGGACACAGCAGGACAAAACCGGACACAGAGGGACACAGCAGGGACACAGCAGGGGACACAGCAGGGCACAGCGGCGACACAGCCGGACACAGCAGGACACAGTGGGAAACAGCGGGGACACAGCGAGGACACAGTGCGACACAGCGGGACACAGCGGTTGACACAGCAGTGGACACAATGGGACACAACGGGGGACAACGGGGACACAGCGGGACACAGCGGGGGACAACGGGGACACAGCGGGACACAGCGGAGGACAGCGGGGACACAGCGGGACACAGCGGGGGACACAGCGGTGGAAACAGCGGGACACAGCGGGACACATCGTGGACCCAGCGGGGGACAGCGGGGACACAAGGGGACACAGCGGAGACACAGCGAGGTACAGCGGGGACACATCGGAACACAACGGGGACACAGCGGGGACACAGCGGGACACATCGGGTACACAGCGGGACACAGCGGTGACACAGCGGGACACAGCGGGGACACAGAGGGACATAGCGGTTACACAGTGAGGACAGACCAGGGACAGAGCGGGACACAGCGGGACACAGCGGGGGACAAAGTGGGTGACAAAGCGGGACACAGCAGGGACACAGCGGGGGACACAGTGGGAGACAAAGCGAGACACCACGGGACACAGCGGAACACAGCGGGGACCCAGCGGGTACCCAGCGGAGAACACAGCGGGAACACAGCGGGACACAGCGGGGAAACATCGGGACACAGCGGGGGCACATCGGGACACAGCGGTGGAAACAGCGGGACACAGCGGGACACAGCGTGGACCCAGCGGGGGACAGCGGGGACACAAGGGGACACAGCGGAGACACAGCGAGGTACAGCGGGGACACATCGGAACACAACGGGGACACAGTGGGTACACAGCGGGACACAGCGGGGACACAGAGGGACACAGCGGTGACACAGCGGGACCCAGAGGGGACACAGAGGGGCATAGCGGTTACACAGCGAGGACACACAAGGGCCACAGCGGGACACAGCAGGGCCACAGCGGGGACACAGTGGGACACAGCGAGGACACAGCGGGGGACACAGCGGGGTACACGGGGGGGACAGCGGTGACACACCGGCGGACAAAGGGGGACACAGCGGGACACAGCGGGGGACACAGCGGGACTCAGCGGGGGACACAGTGGGGACACAGCGGGACACAGTGGGGACACAGCGAGGACACAGCGGGGGACAGCGGGGACACTCATGCGGACAGCGGGGACAAACATGCGGAAAGCGGGGACACAACGGGACACAGCGGGGGACATTGGGGACACAGCGGGACAGAGTGGGACACAGCGGGACACAGCGGGGACACAAGGGAACACAGTGGGGGACACAGAGGGACACAGCGGGACACAGCGGGACACAGTGGGGACAAAGCGGGGGACAAAGCGGGGTCACAGAGGGACACAGCGGGACAAAACGGGACACAGCGGAACACAGCGGGGACACAGCAGGGGACACAGCGGGGGACAGCGGGGACACAGCCGGACACAGCAGGACGCAGTGGGAAACAGCGGGGACACAGCGAGGACACAGCGGGACACAGTGGTTGACACAGCAGTGGACACAACGGGACATACCGGGGGACAACGAGGACACAGCGGGACACAGCGTGTGACAGCGCGGACACAGCGGGACACAGCGGGGGACACAGCAGGGGACACAGCGGGACACAGCTTGGACCCAGCGAGGGACAGCGGGGACACAAGGGGACACAGCGGTGACAGCGGTACACAGCGGGACACAGCGGGGACACAGCGGGACACAGCAGGAGACATAACGGGACACAGCGGGGGACACAGCGGGACACAGCGGGGGACAAAGCGGGTGACAACGTGGGACACAGCGGGGACACAGCGGGGGACACAGTGGGGGACAAAGCGAGACACCACAGGACACAGCGGGGACACAGCGGGTACCCAGCGGGGAACACAGCGGGAACACAGCGGGACACAGCGGGGACACATTGGGACACAGCGGGGGACACGGAGGCGGACACAGCAGGACACAGCGGGACACAGCGGGGGACACAGCATGGACAGAGCAGGTCACAGGGGGGAAATAGTGGGGACACAGCGGGGGACACAGCGGGATACAAAAGGACACAGGGAGGACACAAAGGGACACAGGAGGACACAGCGGGGTCACAGCAGGGGACACAGCGGGGGACAGCGGGGACACAGCCGGACACAGCAGGACACAGTGGGAAACAGCGGGGACACAGCGAGGACACAGCGGGACACAGCGGGACACAGCGGTTGACACAGCAGTGGACACAACGGGACATACCGGGGGACAACGGGGACACAGCGGGACACAGTGTGTGACAGCGCGGACACAGCGGGACACAGCGGGGGACACAGCAGGGGACAGAGCGGGACACAGAGGGACACAGCTTGGACCCAGCGAGGAGCAGCGGGGACACAAGGGGACACAGCGGAGACACAGCGAGGTACAGCAGGGACACATCGGAACACAACGGGGACACAGCGGGACACAGCGGTGACACAGCGGTACACAGGGAGACACAGCGGGGACACAGCGGGA
>NW_012285035.1:0-2848 GCF_000151885.1 Dipodomys ordii | reverse complement strand
GCAGGACACAGTGGGACACACCGGGGACAAAACAGGGGACAAAGCGGGGTCACAGAGGGACACAGCGGGACAAAACGGGACACAGCGGGACACAGCGGGGACACAGCAGGGTACACAGCAGGGGACAGCGGGGACACAGCTGGACACAGCAGGACACCGCGGGAAACAGCAGGGACACAGCGAGGACACATCGGGACACAGTGGTTGACACAGCAGTGGACACAACGGGACACACCAGGGGACAACGGATTCATAGCGGGACACAGCGGGGGACAGCGGGGACACAGCTGGACACAGAGGGGGACACTGCGGGGGACACAGCGTGAAACAGCGGGACACAGGGTGAACCCAACGGGGGACAGCGGGGACACAAGGGGACACAGCAGAGACACAGCGAGGTACAGCGGGGACACATCGGAACACAGCAGGGACACAACGGGGACACAGCAGGACACAGCGGGGACACAGAGGGACACAGCGGGGACACAGCGGGACACAGCGGGAGACACAACGGGACACAGCGGGGGACACAGCGGGACACAGTGGGGGACAAAGCGGGTGACACAGCGGGACACAGCGGGGACACAGCGGGGGACACAGCGGGGGACACAGCAGGACACAGCGGGTTCCCAGCGGGGGCCACAGTGGGGACACAGCAGGACACAGCGGGGATACAGAGGGACACAGCGGGGACAAAGCGGGACACAGCGGGAGACACAATGGGACACAGCGGGGGACACAGCGGGACACAGCGGGGACACAGCGGGGGACACAGCGGGGGACACAGCAGGACACAGCGGGTGCCCAGCGGGGGCCACAGCGGGGACACAGCCGGACACAGCGGGGACACAGCGAGACACAGCGGGGGACACAGAGGCGGACACAGCAAGACACAACAGGACACAGCGCAACACAGCAGAACACAGCGGGGACACAGCGAGGACACAGCGGGACACGGCAGGACACAGCAGGGAACACAGCGGGGAACACAGCTGGGAACACAGCGGGACACAGCGGGACACAGTGAGAGACACAGCATGGACACAGCGGGTCACAGCGGGGAAATAGTGGGGGACACAGCGGGGGACACAGCGGGATACAGAAGGACACAGCGAGGACACAGCGGGACACAGGAGAACACAGCGGGGACACAGCGGGGGACAGAGTGGGACATAGAGGGGACACAGTGGGGACACTGTGGGACACAGCAGGACACAGCGGGGACACAGAGGGACATAGCGGTTACACAGAGAGGACACACAAGGGACACAGCGGGACACAGCGGGGAAATAGTGGGGGACACAGCGGGGGACACAGCGGGATACAGAAGGACACAGAGAGGACACAGCGGGACACAGGAAGACACAGCGGGGACACAGCGGGAGACACAGTGGGACACAGTGGGCGATACAGCGAGGACACAGCGGGGACCTGCTGGACAAAACGGGACACAGCGGGGACACAGAGGGACATAGCCGTTACACAGCGAGGACACACCAGGGACACAGCGGGACACAGCAGGGACACAGCGGGGACACAGCGGGCAACAGCGAGGACACAGCGGGGGACACAGCGGGGGACACAGCGGTACACAGTAGGACACAGCGGGGACACAGCGGGGACACAGCGGTACACAGCAGGACACAGCGGGGAAACAGCAGGACACAGTGGGACACAGCGGGAGACAAAACGGGACCCAGCGGGGACAGAGAGGGACACAGCAGGGGACAAAGCGGGAAACACAGCGGGACACAGCATGGGACACAGCGGGACACCGCGGGACACAGTGGGGTCAGAGGGGGACAGCGGGGGACAGTGGTGACACACCGGCGGACAGCGGGGACACAGCGGGACACAGCAGGACACAGCTGGGGACACAGCAGGACACAGCTGGACACAGTGGGGGACAGAGAGAGGACAAAGCTACACACAGCGGGACACAGCGTGGACACAGCAGGGATACAGCGGGCGACACAAGAGGACACAGTAGGACACTGTGAGACACAGCGAGGACACAGCGGGGGACAGAGCGGGACACAGCAGGGGACAGAGCGGGGAACACAGTGGGGAACAAAGCAGGACACAGCGGGGACAACGGGGGACACAGAGGGGGACAGAGGGGACAAAACAGGACACAGCGGAGGACAGCAGGGACACAGCGGGGGACACAGCGAGGACAAAGCGGGACACAGTGGGACACAGCGGGACACAGCGGGACACAGCGGGGGACAGCGGGGACACACCGGGGGAAAACGGGGAAAGCGGGGACACAGCGGGACACAGAAGGGAAAAGCGGGGACACAGCGGGGACACAGAGCGGACACAGCAGGATACAGTAGGCACAGCGTAGACACAGCAGGGTCACAGCGGGACACAGCGGGGAACACAGCGGGGGACACAGCGGGACACAGCGGGGGACACATCGGGACAGAGCGTGTCACAGCAGGACACAGCGGGATACAGAGGTGTACAGAGTGGGCACAAAGCGGGGGACAGAGCGGGACACGTTGGGGACAAAGCGGGACACAGCGGGACACAGCGAGGGACACAACGGGACACAGTGGGACACAGCGGGGACACAGCTAGGACACAACGGGACACAGCGGGACACAGCGGGGGACACAGTGGGGGACAGCGTGGACACACTGGGGGAAAATGGGGACACAGCGGGACACAGCAGGGGACAGCAGGGAAAAAGAGGGACACAGTGTGACACAGCAGGACACAGTGGAACACAGCGGGGGATACAGCGGGGGACACAGCGGGACACAGCGGGACACAGCGGGACACAGCGAAGGACAAAGAGAGAACACAGCGGGACACAGTGAGACACAACAGGGACACAGCG
>NW_012285034.1:0-1053 GCF_000151885.1 Dipodomys ordii | reverse complement strand
GCGAAGGACAAAGAGAGAACACAGCGGGACACAGTGAGACACAACGGGGACACATCGGGGGACAAAGCGGGACACAGCGGGAGACACAGCGGGACACAGAGGGGGACACAGTGAGGACACAGCGGGACACAGCGTGGACACAGAGGGACACAGCGTGGGACACAGCAGGGGACAACGGGGACAAAGCGGGACACAGCGGGGACACAGCATAGGACACAGTGGCACACAGCGGGGAACACAGCGAGGACACTGCAGGGACACAGCGGGGGATAGCGGGGACACAGCGGGACACAGCGGGTACACAGCGGAGGACACAGCGGCACACAGCGGAGGACACAGCGAGGACACAGCAGGGACAGCGGGGACACACCGGGGGACAGCGGACACACAGCGGGACACAGCAGGGAAACAGAGGGACACAGTGGGGAACACAGCGAGGACACAGCAGGGACACAGCAGGGGATAGCGGGGACACAACGGGATACAGCGGGACACAGCGGGCACAGCGTGGGGGACACAGCGAGGACACAGCATGATACAGCGGGACACAACAGGACACAGCTGACACAGCGGGGGACACAGCGAGGGACAACGGAGACACACCGGGAGACAGTGGGTACACAGCAGGACACAGCGGGACAGAGCGAGGGACACAACGGGGGACACAGCGGGACACAGCGGGGACACAGCGGGACACATCAGGGAACACAGAGGCGGACACAGCGGGATACAGCGCGGACACAGCAGGACACAGCGGGGGACACAGAGGGACACAGCGGGGGACACAGCGGAGGACACAGCGGGACACAGCAGGACACGGCGTGTGAACAGCGGCGACACAGCAGGGGACACAGAAGGGAGAGAGCGGGAACACAGCGGGACACAGTGGGGGACACAGCGAGGATACAGCTGGACAAAGCGGGACACAACGGGACACAGTGGGACACAGCGGGGGACTCAGCGAGGGACAGCGGGGACAAAGCAGGTGACATCGGGGACACAGCGGAACACAGCGGGGACACAGCAGGTGACAGCGGGACACAGCGTGACACA
>NW_012285033.1:0-2198 GCF_000151885.1 Dipodomys ordii | reverse complement strand
CAGCGGGACACATGCGGGACACAGCGGGGAACACAGCGTGGGACACAGCGGGACACAGCTGGGGGCACAGCATGGACACAGCGGGTCACAGTGGGGAAATAGTGGGGGACACAGTGGGGGACAAAGCGGTAAAAAAGGACACCGCGAAGACACAGCGGGATACAGGAGGACACAGCGGGGACACAGCGGGGACACAGCTTGGGACACAGTGGGACACAGCGGGGACACAGAGGGACTCAGCAGTTACACAATAAAGACACACCAGGGACACAGCGGGACACAGCGGACACACCGCGGGGACACAGCGGGACACAGAGAGGACACAGCGGGACACAGCAGGGATACAGCGGGGGACAGCGGTGACACACCGGCAGACAGCGGGACACAGTGGGACACAGCGGGACACAGCTGGGGACACAATGGGTGACACAGCGGGACACAGTGGGGTACACAAAGGGACACAGCGGGAGATACTGTAGTGGACACAGTGAGACTTATCAGCACACAGCGGGACACAGCGGGGAACACAGCGGGGGACACAGCAGGACACAGCAGGACACAGGAGGACACAGCGGGGACACAGCGGGGGAAACAGTGGGTCACAGCTGCGGATAACGCGAGGACACAGCAGGGACACTGCGGGACACAGCGGGTCACAGCGTGGAAATAGTGGGGGACACATCGGAGGACACAGCGGGATACAGAAGGAGACAGCGAGGATACAGCGGGGACGTAGGGTGACACTGCGGGACAAAGTGGGACACAGCGGGGACACAGAGGGACATAGAGGTTACACAGACAGGACACACCAGGGACACAGCGGAAAACAGCGGGGAAACAGTGGGGAAAAAGCGAGACACAGCGGGACCCAGCGGGGACACAACGGGGACACAGCGAGATACAGCGGGGGACACAGAGGCGGAAACAGCAGGACACAGCGGGACACAGCGGGTACACAGCGAGGACACAGCGGGACACAGCGGGACACAGCGGGGAACACAGCAGGGGAC
This sequence comes from Dipodomys ordii, assembly GCF_000151885.1. Lineage (NCBI taxonomy): Eukaryota > Metazoa > Chordata > Mammalia > Rodentia > Heteromyidae > Dipodomys > Dipodomys ordii. Next base: position 1,188 of record NW_012285033.1, on the reverse strand, counting down.
ACAGCAGGACACAGCTGGGGACACAGCATGGACACAGCGGGTCACAGTGGGGAAATAGTGGTGGACACAGCGGGGGACACAGCGGGATATAGAAGGACACAGCGAGGACACAGCGGGACACAGGAGAACACAGCGGGGACACAGCGGGGGACAGAGTGGGACATAGAGGGGACACAGTGGGGACACTGTGGGACACAGCAGGACACAGCGGGGACACAGAGGGACATAGCGGTTACACAGAGAGGACACACAAGGGACACAGCGGGACACAGCGGGGAAATAGTGGGGGACACAGCGGGGGACACAGCGGGATACAGAAGGACACAGAGAGGACACAGCGGGACACAGGAAGACACAGCGGGGACACAGCGGGGGACACAGTGGGACACAGCGGGCGATACAGCGAGGACACAGCGGGGACCTGCTGGACAAAACGGGACACAGCGGGGACACAGAGGGACGTAGCCGTTACACAGCGAGGACACACCAGGGACACAGCGGGACACAGCAGGGACACAGCGGGGACACAGCGGGCAACAGCGAGGACACAGCGGGGGACACAGCGGGGGACACAGCGGTACACAGTAGGACACAGCGGGGACACAGCGGGGACACAGCGGTACACAGCAGGACACAGCGGGGAAACAGCAGGACACAGTGGGACACAGCGGGAGACACAACGGGACCCAGCGGGGACAGAGAGGGACACAGCAGGGGACAAAGCGGGAAACACAGCGGGACACAGCATGGGACACAGCGGGACACCGCGGGACACAGTGGGGACAGAGGGGGACAGCGGGGGACAGTGGTGACACACCGGCGGACAGCGGGGACACAGCGGGACACAGCAGGACACAGCTGGGGACACAGCAGGACACAGCCGGACACAGTGGGGGACAGAGAGAGGACAAAGCTACACACAGCGGGACACAGCGTGGACACAGCAGGGATACAGCGGGCGACACAAGAGGACACAGTAGGACACTGTGAGACACAGCGAGAACACAGCGGGGGACAGAGCGGGACACAGCAGGGGACAACGGGGGACACAGAGGGGGACAGAGGGGACAAAACAGGACACAGCGGAGGACAGCAGGGACACAGCGGGGGACACAGCGAGGACAAAGCGGGACACAGTGGGACACAGCGGGACACAGCGGGGGACACAGCGGGGGACAGCGGGGACAC
>NW_012285032.1:0-12392 GCF_000151885.1 Dipodomys ordii | reverse complement strand
CAGCGGGACACAGCGGGGGACACAGCAGGGGACACAGCGGGACACAGCTTGGAACCCAGCGAGGGACAGCGGGGACACAAGGGGACACAGCGGTGACAGCGGTACACAGCGGGACACAGCGGGGACACAGCGGGACACAGCAGGAGACATAACGGGACACAGCGGGGGACACAGCGGGACACGGCGGGGGACAAAGCGGGTGACAACGCGGGACACAGCGGGGACACAGCGGGGGACACAGTGGGGGACAAAGCGAGACACCACAGGACACAGCGGAACACAGCGGGGACACAGCGGGTACCCAGCGGGGAACACAGCGGGAACACAGCGGGACACAGCGGGGACACATTGGACACAGCGGGGGACACGGAGGCGGACACAGCAGGACACAGCGGGACACAGCGGGGGACACAGCATGGACAGAGCAGGTCACAGGGGGGAAATAGTGGGGACACAGCGGGGGATACAGCGGGATACAAAAGGACACAGCGAGGACACAAAGGGACACAGGAGGACACAGCGGGGTCACAGCAGGGGACACAGCGGGGGACAGCGGGGACACAGCCGGACACAGCAGGACACAGTGGGAAACAGCGGGGACACAGCGAGGACACAGCGGGACACAGCGGGACACAGCGGTTGACACAGCAGTGGACACAACGGGACATACCGGGGGACAACGGGGACACAGCGGGACACAGTGTGTGACAGCGCGGACACAGCGGGACACAGCAGGGGACACAGCAGGGGACAGAGCGGGACACAGAGGGACACAGCTTGGACCCAGCGAGGAGCAGCGGGTACACAAGGGGACACAGCGGAGACACAGCGAGGTACAGCAGGGACACATCAGAACACAACGGGGACACAGCAGGGACACAGCGGGACACAGCGGTGACACAGCGGTACACAGGGAGACACAGCGGGGACACAGTGGGACACAGCAGGAGACATAATGGGACACAGCGTGGGACACAGCGGGACACAGGGGGGACAAAGCGGGTGACAACGCGGGACACAGCGGGGACACAGCGGGGGACACAGTGGGGGACAAAGCGAGACACCACGGGACACAGCGGTACACAGCGGGGACACAGCGGGTACCCAGCGGGGAACACAGCAGGAACACAGCGGGACACAGCGGGGACACATTGGGACACAGCGGGGGACACGGAGGCGGACACAGCAGGACACAGCGGGACACAGCGGGGGACACAGCATGGACAGAGCAGGTCACAGGGGGGAAATAGTGGGGACACAGCGGGGGACACAGCGGGATACAAAAGGACACAGCGAGGACACAGTGGGAAACAGGAAGACACAGCGGGGTCACAGCAGGGGACACAGCGGGGGACAGCGGGGACACAGCCGGACACAGCAGGACACAGTGGGAAACAGCGGGGACACAGCGAGGACACAGCGGGACACAGCGGGACACAGCGGTTGACACAGCAGTGGACACAACGGGACATACCGGGGGACAACGGGGACACAGCAGGACACAGTGTGTGACAGCGCGGACACAGCGGGACACAGCGGGGAACACAGCAGGGGACACAGCGGGACACAGAGGGACACAGTGGGGGACACAGCAAGGGACACAGCAGGACACAGTGGAACACACCGGGGACAAAACAGGGGACAAAGCGGGGTCACAGGGGGACACAGCGGGACAAAACGGGACACAGCGGGACACAGCGGGGACACAGCGGGTACCCAGCGGGGAACACAGCGGGAACACAGCGGGACACAGCGGGGACACATTGGGACACAGCGGGGGACACGGAGGCGGACACAGCAGGACACAGCGGGACACAGCGGGGGACACAGCATGGACAGAGCAGGTCACAGGGGGGAAATAGTGGGGACACAGCGGGGGACACAGCGGGATACAAAAGGACACAGTGAGGACACAGTGGGACACAGGAGGACACAGCGGGGACACAGCGGGGACTCAGCGGGGGACACAGCGGGACACAGCGGGTGACACTGCGGGGACAGAGGGAGGACACAGTGGGACACAGCGGGACACAGCGGGACAAAGCGTGGTACACAGCGAGGGACACAGCGGGACACAGCAGGACACAGCGGGGGTCACAGCAAGGGACACAGCAGGACACAGTGGGACACACCGGGGACAAAACAGGGGACAAAGCGGGGTCACAGAGGGACACAGCGGGACAAAATGGGACACAGCGGGACACAGCGGGGACACAGCAGGGTACACAGCAGGGGACAGCGGGGACACAGCTGGACACAGCAGGACACCGCGGGAAACAGCAGGGACACAGCGAGGACACATCGGGACACAATGGTTGACACAGCAGTGGACACAACGGGACACACCAGGGGACAACGGGTTCATAGCGGGACACAGCGGGGGACAGCGGGGACACAGCTGGACACAGAGGGGGACACTGCGGGGGACACAGCGTGAAACAGCGGGACACAGGGTGAACCCAACGGGGGACAGCGGGGACACAAGGGGACACAGCAGAGACACAGCGAGGTACAGCGGGGACACATCGGAACACAGCAGGGACACAACGGGGACACAGCAGGACACAGCGGGGACACAGAGGGACACAGCGGGGACACAGCGGGACACAGCGGGAGACACAACGGGACACAGCGGGGGACACAGCGGGACACAGCGGGGGACAAAGCGGGGGACACAGCGGGACACAGCGGGGACACAGCGGGGGACACAGCGGGGGACACAGCAGGACACAGCGGGTGCCCAGCGGGGGCCACAGTGGGGACACAGCAGGACACAGCGGGGACACAGAGGGACACAGCGGGGACAAAGCGGGACACAGCGGGAGACACAATGGGACACAGCGGGGGACACAGCGGGACACAGCGGGGGACAAAGCAGGTGACACAGCGGGACACAGCGGGGACACAGCGGGGGACACAGCGGGGGACACAGCAGGACACAGCGGGTGCCCAGCGGGGGCCACAGCGGGGACACAGCCGGACACAGCGGGGACACAGCGGGACACAGCGGGGGACACAGAGGCGGACACAGCAAGACACAACAGGACACAGCGCAACACAGCGGAACACAGCGGGGACACAGCGAGGACACAGCGGGACACGGCAGGACACAGCGGGGAACACAGCGGGGAACACAGCTGGGAACACAGCGGGACACAGCGGGACACAGTGGGAGACACAGCATGGACACAGTGGGTCACAGCGGGGAAATAGAGGGGGACACAGCGGGGGACACAGCGGGATATAGGACACAGCGAGGACACAGCGGGACACAGGAGGACACAGCGGGGACACAGCGGGGGACAGAGTGGGACATAGAGGGGACACAGCGGGGACACTGTGGGACACAGCAGGACACAGCGGGGACACAGAGGGACATAGCGGTTACACAGAGAGGACACACAAGGGACACAGCGGGACACAGCGGGGAAATAGTGGGGGACACAGCGGGGGACACAGCGGGATACAGAAGGACACAAAGAGGACACAGCGGGACACAGGAAGACACAGCGGGGACACAGCGGGGGACACAGTGGGACACAGCGGGCGATACAGCGAGGACACAGCGGGGACCTGCTGGACAAAACGGGACACAGCGGGGACACAGAGGGACGTAGCCGTTACACAGCGAGGACACACCAGGGACACAGCGGGACACAGCAGGGACACAGCGGGGACACAGCGGGCAACAGCGAGGACACAGCGGGGGACACAGCAGGGGACACAGCGGTACACAGTAGGACACAGCGGGGACACAGCGGTACACAGCAGGACACAGCGGGGAAACAGCGGGACACAGTGGGACACAGCGGGAGACACAACGGGACCCAGCGGGGACAGAGAGGGACACAGCCGGGGACAAAGCGGGAAACACAGCGGGACACAGCATGGGACACAGCGGGACACCGCGGGACACAGTGGGGACAGAGGGGGACAGCGGGGGACAGTGGTTACACACCGGCGGACAGCGGGGACACAGCGGGACACAGCAGGACACAGCTGGGGACACAGCAGGACACAGCTGGACACAGTGGGGGACAGAGAGAGGACAAAGCTACACACAGCGGGACACAGCATGGACACAGCAGGGATACAGCGGGCGACACAAGAGGACACAGTAGGACACTGTGAGACACAGCGAGGACACAGCGGGGGACAGAGCGGGACACAGCAGGGGACAGAGCGGGGAACACAGTGGGGAACAAAGCAGGACACAGCGGGGACAACGGGGGACACAGGGGGACAGAGGGGACAAAACAGGACACAGCGGAGGACAGCAGGGACACAGCGGGGGACACAGCGAGGACAAAGCGGGACACAGTGGGACACAGCGGGACACAGCGGGGGACACAGCGGGGGACAGCGGGGACACACCGGGGGAAAGCGGGGACACAGCGGGACACAGAAGGGAAAAGCGGGGACACAGCGGGGACACAGAGCGGACACAGCAGGATACAGTAGGCACAGCGTAGACACAGCAGGGTCACAGCGGGACACAGCGGGGAACACAGCGGGGGACACAGCGGGACACAGCGGGGGACACATCGGGACAGAGCGTGTCACAGCAGGACACAGCGGGATACAGAGGTGTACAGAGTGGGCACAAAGCGGGGGACAGAGCGGGACACGTTGGGGACAAAGCGGGACACAGCGGGACACAGCGAGGGACACAACGGGACACAGTGGGACACAGCGGGGACACAGCTAGGACACAACGGGACACAGCGGGACACAGCGGGGGACACAGTGGGGGACAGCGTGGACACACTGGGGGAAAATGGGGACACAGCGGGACACAGCAGGGGACAGCAGGGAAAAAGAGGGACACAGTGTGACACAGCAGGACACAGTGGAACACAGCGGGGGATACAGCGGGGGACACAGCGGGACACAGCGGGACACAGCGGGACACAGCGAAGGACAAAGAGAACACAGCGGGACACAGTGAGACACAACGGGGACACAGCAGGGGACAAAGCGGGACACAGCGGGAGACACAGCGGGACACAGAGGGGGACACAGTGAGGACACAGCAGGACACAGCGTGGACACAGAGGGACACAGCGTGGGACACAGCAGGGGACAACGGGGACAAAGCGGGACACAGCGGGGACACAGCATAGGACACAGTGGCACACAGCGGGGAACACAGCGAGGACACTGCAGGGACACAGCAGGGGATAGCGGGGACACAGCGGGACACAGCGGGTACACAGCGGAGGACACAGCGGCACACAGCGGAGGACACAGCGAGGACACAGCAGGGACAGCCGGTACACACCGGGGGACAGCGGACACACAGCGGGACACAGCAGGGAAACAGAGGGACACAGTGGGGGACACAGCGAGGACACAGCAGGGACACAGCAGGGGATAGCGGGGACACAACGGGATACAGCGGGACACAGCGGGCACAGCGTGGGGGACACAGCGAGGACACAGCATGATACAGCGGGACACAACAGGACACAGCTGACACAGCGGGGGACACAGCGAGGGACAACGGAGACACACCGGGAGACAGCGGGTACACAGCAGGACACAGCGGGACAGAGCGAGGGACACAGAGGGACACAACGGGGGACACAGCGGGACACAGCGGGGACACAGCGGGACACAGCGGGGACACAGCGGGACACATCAGGGAACACAGAGGCGGACACAGCGGGATACAGCGCGGACACAGCAGGACACAGCGGGGGACACAGAGGGACACAGCGGGGGACACAGCGGAGGACACAGCGGGACACAGCAGGACACGGCGTGTGAACAGCGGCGACACAGCAGGGGACACAGAAGGGAGAGAGCGGGAACACAGCAGGACACAGTGGGGGACACAGCAAGGATACAGCTGGACAAAGCGGGACACAACGGGACACAGTGGGACACAGCGGGGGACTCAGCGAGGGACAGCGGGGACAAAGCAGGTGACATCGGGGACACAGCGGAACACAGCGGGGACACAGCAGGTGACAGCGGGGACACAGCGAGACACAGCGGGGACACAGCGGTGCACAGCGGGGACAGAGCGGGGACACAGCAGGGGACACAGAGGGACACAGAGAAGGACACAGAGGGACACAGCGGGACACAGTGCGGAAACAGCGGCGGAGACAGCTTTGGACACAGCGGGACACAGCGCGGACACAGCGTGTACACACCGGGACACAGCGGGGGACACAGCAGGAGACACAGAGGGACACAAAGAAGGACACAGAGGGACACAACGGGACAGAGTAGAGGACACATTGGGGGACAGCGGGAGCACACAGCGGGACAGCGGGGACACAGGGGGACACAGCGTGGACACAGCGGGGACACAGTGGGGGACACAGCGGGGGACACAGCGGGGGACAGAGTGGGCACACAGTGGGCACACAGCAATCACACAGCGGGGGACAAAGCAGGACACAGCGGGGACAGAGCGGGGACACAACAGGGGACACAGCGGCGGACACAGCGGGACACAGCAGGACAAAGCGGGGGACACAGCGGGGGACACAGCGAGACACAGCGTGACACAGCGGAACACAGCGGAACACAGCGGGGGACACAGCAGGACACAGCGGGACACAGCGGGACACAGAGGGGACACAGCGGGGGACACAGCGGGACACAGCGGGGACAAACCGAGGACAGAGTGGGACACAGCATCAACACAGCGGGGACACAGCGGGGGACAGAGTGGGACACAGCGGGGGATACAGCGAGGACACAGTGGGGACACTGCGGGACACAGCGGGACAGAGCGGGGAAACAGCGGGGACACAGCGGGGACACAGCAAGCACACAGCAGGACACCGCGGGGGACATAGCGGGACACAGTGGGGTACACAACGGGACACAGCGGGGGACAAAGCGGGTGACACAGTGGGACACAGCGGGGACACAGCGGGGGACACAGCAGTGGACAAAGCGAGACACCACGGGACACAGCGGAACACACCGGGGACACAGCGGGACACTGCGGGGACACAGCGGGATACAGCGGTGACACAGCAGGACACAGCGGGGAAACAGAGGGACATAGCTGTTACACAGCGAGGACACACCAGGGACACAGCGGCACAGCGGGGACACAGCGGGACACAGCGAGGACACAGCGGGGGACACAGCGGGGGACACAGCGGGGGACAGTGGTGACACTCCGGCGGACAGCGGGGACACAGCGGGACACAGCGGGGGACACAGCGGGACACAGCGGGGGACACAGCGCGGACACAGCACCACACAGCGGGGACACAGCGAGGACACAGCGGGGGACAGCGGGGACACACATGCGGACAGCAGAGACACAAGGGAACACAGCTGGGGATATCGGGGACACAGCGGGACAGAGTGGGACACAGCGGGACACAGCGGGGACACAGCGAGGACACAGCGGGGGACACAGAGGGACAAAACAGGACACAGCGGGACACAGCGGGGACAAAGCAGAGGACAAAGCGGGGTCACAGAGAGACACAGCGGGGCAAAACGGGACACAGCGGGACACAGCGGGGACACAGCAGGGGACACAGCGGGGGACAGCGGGGACACAGCCGGACACAGCAGGACACAGAGGGAAACAGCGGGGACACAGCAAGGACACAGTGGGACACAGCAGTTGACACAGCAGTGGACACAACGGGACATACCGGGGGACAACGAGGACACAGCGGGGCACAGCGGGGGACAGCGGGGACACAGCGGGACACAGCGGGGGACACAGCATGGACAGAGCAGGTCACAGGGGGGAAATACTGGGGGACACAGCGGGGGACACAGCGGGATACAGAAGGACACAGCAGGGGACAGAGCGGGACACAGCGGGACACAGCCGGACACAGAGGGAAACAGCGGGGACACAGCGAGGACACAGCGGGACACAGTGGGACACAGCGGTTGACACAGCAGTGGACACAACGGGACATACCGGGGGACAACGGGGACACAGAGGGACACAGCGGGGGACAGCGGGGACACAGCAAGGGACACAGCATGGGACACAGTGGGACACAGGTTGGACCCAGCGGTGGACAGCGGGGACACAAGGGGACACAGCGGAGACACAGCGAGGTACAGCGGGGACACATCAGAACACAACGGGGACACAGCGGGGACACAGCGGGACACAGCGGGGACACAGCGGGACACAACGGGGACACAGCGGGACACAGCGGGAGACACAAAGGGACACAGCGGGGGACACAGCGGGACACAGCGGGGGACAAAGCGGGTGACAAAGCTGGACACAGCGGGGACACAGCGGGGGACACAGAGTGAGACAAAGCGAGACACAACGGGACACAGCGGAACACAGTGGGGACACAGCGGGTACCCAGCGGGGAACACAGCGGGAACACAACGGGACACAGCGGGGACACATCGGGAAATATCGGGAGACACAGAGGCGGACACAGCAGGACACAACGTGACACAGCGGGGGACACAGCGGGACACAGCGGGGGACAAAGCGGGTGACAAAGCGGGACACAGCGGGGACACAGCGGGGGACACAGTGGGGGACAAAGCGAGACACCACAGGACACAGCGGAACACAGCGGGGACACAGCGGGTACCCAGCGGGGAACAAAGCGGGAACATAGCGGAACACAGCGGGGACACATCGGGACACAGCGGGGGACACAGAGGCGGACACAGCCGGACACAGTGGGGACACAGCGAGGACACAGCGGGACACAGCGGGGGACACAGCATGGACAGAGCAGGTCACAGGGGGGAAATACTGGGGGACACAGTGGGGGACACAGCGGGATACAGAAGGACACAGCAGGGGACACAGCGGGACACAGCGGGACACAGCCGGACACAGAGGGAAACAGCGGGGACACAGCGAGGACACAGCGGGACACAGTGGGACACAGCGGTTGACACAGCAGTGGACACAACGGGACATACCGGGGTACAACGGGGACAAAGCAGGACACAGCTGGGGACAGCGGGGACACAGCAGGGGACACAGCATGGGACACAGCGGGACACAGGTTGGACCCAGCGGTGGACAGCGGGGACACAAGGGGACACAGCGGAGACACAGCGAGGTACAGCGGGGACACATCAGAACACAACGGGGACACAGCGGGGACACAGCGGGGACACAGCGGGACACAGCGGGGGACACAGTAACGGACACAGCGGGACAAAGCAGGACACAGCGGGACACAGCGGGGGACACAGTAACGGACACAGCGAGACACGGCGGGGGACACAGCAGGGGACACAGCGGCACCCCGTGGGAACCAGCGGGGACACAGCAGGAGACACAGCGAGGACACAGTGGGACACAGCGGGGGACACAGCGAGCACACAGCGGGACACAGAGGGGGACACAGCGGGTGACAGCGGTGATACAATGGCGGACAGCGGGGACACAACGGGACACAGCGAGGGACATAGGAGACACAGCGGGAAACAGCGGGACACAGCGGGGACACAGCGAGGACAAAGCGGGTCACAGCAGGACACAGCGGGGGACACAGCGGGACACAGCGGGACAAATCAAGAAGCACCAGGGACACAGCGGGGGACACAGCGAAGACACAGCGGGACACAGCGGTGACACAGCGGGGGACAGGGGGCACACACCGGGGGACAACAGGGACAGAGAGGGACACAGCGGGGGGAGTGGGGACACAGCGGGACACAGCGGGACACAACGGGATACACCGGGGATAGAGCGGGGACACAGCGGGTCACAGCGGGACAAAAAGGGACACAGCGGGGGACACAGCGGCACACAGCGGGGGACAGAGCGGGAGACACAGCGAGACACAGCAGGGGACACCGCGGTACACAGAGGGACACAGTAGGGACACAGCGGGACACAGATGGGACACAGTGGGGGACACAGCGGGGGACAAAGCGAGACACCACGGGACACAGTGGGACACAGCGGGGACACAGCGGGCACATAGTGGGGACACAGAGGGGAACATAGCAGGACACAACAGGGGACACAGCGGGGACACAGCGGGACACAGCGGGGACACAGGGGCACACAGCAGGGGACACAGCGCAGACACAGCGGGACACAGCAGGGACACTGCGGGACACAGCTGGGGACACAGCAAGGACATAGCAATGGACAGAGCGGGACACAACGGGGACACAGCGCGGCGAGGACCCAGCGGGACACAGCGGGACACAGCGGGGGACACAGCGGGACACAGGGGGATACACAGCGAGGGACACAATGGGACACAGTGGTGACACAGCGGGATACAGCGGGACACAGCGGGACACAGCCGGGGACACAACGGGGGACAATGGGGACACTCCAGGGGACAGCAGCGACAATGAGGGACACAGCGGGGGACAGTGGGGACACAGCGGGACACAGCAGGACACAGCGGAACACAGCGGGACACAGCGGGACACAGCGGGACACAGCTGGGGACACACCGGGTGACAGCGCGGACACACCGGGCGACAGCGCGGACACAGTGGGACACAGCAGGACACAGCAGGACACAGCGGGACACAGCCGGGGACACAGTAACGGACACAGCGGGACACGGTGGGGGACACAGCGGGGGACACAGCGGCACCCAGTGGGAACCAGCGGGGACACAGCGAGGACACAGTGCGACACAGCGGGCGACACAGCGAGCACACAGCGGGACACAGTGGGGGACACAGCGGGGGACAGCGGTGACACGACGGCGGACAGCGGGGACACAACGGGACACAGCGGGGGACATAGGAGACACAGCGGGACACAGTGGGGACACAGCGAGGACAAAGCAGGACACAGCGGGACACAGCGGGGTACACAGCGGGGGACACAGCAGGACACAGCAGGGGACACAGCAGGGACACAGCGGGTCACAGCAGGGACACAGTGGTGGACACAGCGGGGGACACAGCGGGACAGAGGACACAGTGAGGACATAGCGGGACACAGAGGGGGACACAACGGGGATACAGCGGGACACAGCAGGGGACACAGCGGGGACACAGCGGGACGCAATGGGACACAGCGGGGGACACAGCGGGACACAGCGGGGACACAGTGGGGACACAGCGGGGTACATAGCCGGACACAGCAGGGGACACAGCAAGGACACAGCGGGACACAGCGGGGATACAGCAGGACACAGCAGGGGCACAGCGCGGACACAGCGGGACACAGCAGGGATACAGCGGGACACAGCTGGGGACACAGAGGCAGACAAAGCGGGACACAGCGGGGAACACAGTGGGGACACATCGGGACACAGCGGGGGACACAGCATGGACACAGCTGGTCATAGCGGGGACACAGTGGGGGACACAGCTGGGGACACAGCAGGACACAGAAGGACACAGTGAGGACACAGCGGGACACAGAGGGGGACACAGCAGGGATACAGCGGGACACAGCGGGAAAGAGTGGGACACAGTGGGGAACACAGCGGGTGACACAGCAGGACATAGCGGGGGACACAGCGGAAACACAGCGGGACACAGTGGGACACAGCATGGGACACAGCGGGACACAGCGGAGGACACAGCGGAGGACACAGCGGGACACATCAGGGGACTCAGCGAGGGATACAACTGGACACAGTGGTGACAGTGGGACACAGCGGGGAACACAGCGAGAAACAGCAGGGGACAGAGGGGACACACAGGGGGACAACGGGGACACAGCGGGACACAGCGGGGCACACAGCAGGACACAGAGGGGGACACAGCTCGAAAAAGCGGGGATACAGCAGGACACAGCGGGGGACAGAGCGGGACACGGCAGGGAACACAGCGAGGACACATCGGGACAGAGTGGGGACACATCGGGGACACAGCGGGGAACACAGTGTGGGACACAGCGAGACACAGCGGGGGACACAGAGGGGGACACAGCGGGGGACACAGCGGGACACAGCGGGACAAATCGAGAAGCAGCAGGGACACAGCGGGGGACACAGCGAAGACACAGCAGGACACAGCGGTGACACAGCGGGGGACAGAGGGCACACACCGGGGGACAACGGGGACACAGAGGGACACAGCGGGGGTAGTGGGGACACAGCGGGACACAGCGGGGACACAGCGGGACACAGAGGGGACACAGCAAAGACACAGCAGGGTACACAGCGGGACACTGCGGGACACAGCGGGGGAACACAGAGGGGACACAGCGGGGACACAGCAAGGACATAGCGGTGGACAGAGCGGGACACAATGGGGAAACAGCGCGGCAGGGACCCAGCGGGACACAGCGGGACACAGCGGGACAGATCGGGGACACAGCGGGGGACACAGCGGGGGACACAGCGGGGGACACAGCGAGACACAGCGGGACAAATTGAGAAGCAGCAGGGACACAGCGGGGGACACAGCGAAGACACAGCGGGACACAGCGGTGACTCAGCGGGGGACAGAGGGCACACACCGGGGGACAACGGGGA
>NW_012285031.1:0-2130 GCF_000151885.1 Dipodomys ordii | reverse complement strand
TCAAGAGCAGGTCACAGGGGGGAAATAGTGGGGACACAGCGGGGGATACAGCGGGATACAAAAGGACACAGCGAGGACACAAAGGGACACAGGAGGACACAGCGGGGTCACAGCAGGGGACACAGCGGGGGACAGCGGGGACACAGCCGGACACAGCAGGACACAGTGGGAAACAGCGGGGACACAGCGAGGACACAGCGGGACACAGCGGGACACAGCGGTTGACACAGCAGTGGACACAACGGGACATACCGGGGGACAACGGGGACACAGCGGGACACAGTGTGTGACAGCGCGGACACAGCGGGACACAGCAGGGGACACAGCAGGGGACAGAGCGGGACACAGAGGGACACAGCTTGGACCCAGCGAGGAGCAGCGGGTACACAAGGGGACACAGCGGAGACACAGCGAGGTACAGCAGGGACACATCAGAACACAACGGGGACACAGCAGGGACACAGCGGGACACAGCGGTGACACAGCGGTACACAGGGAGACACAGCGGGGACACAGTGGGACACAGCAGGAGACATAATGGGACACAGCGTGGGACACAGCGGGACACAGGGGGGACAAAGCGGGTGACAACGCGGGACACAGCGGGGACACAGCGGGGGACACAGTGGGGGACAAAGCAAGACACCACGGGACACAGCGGTACACAGCGGGGACACAGCGGGTACCCAGCGGGGAACACAGCGGGAACACAGCGGGACACAGCGGGGACACATTGGGACACAGCGGGGGACACGGAGGCGGACACAGCAGGACACAGCGGGACACAGCGGGGGACACAGCATGGACAGAGCAGGTCACAGGGGGGAAATAGTGGGGACACAGCGGGGGACACAGTGGGATACAAAAGGACACAGCGAGGACACAAAGGGACACAGGAGGACACAGCGGGGTCACAGCAGGGGACACAGCGGGGGACAGCGGGGACACAGCCGGACACAGCAGGACACAGTGGGAAACAGCGGGGACACAGCGAGGACACAGCGGGACACAGCGGGACACAGCGGTTGACACAGCAGTGGACACAACGGGACATACCGGGGGACAACGGGGACACAGCGGGACACAGTGTGTGACAGCGCGGACACAGCGGGACACAGCGGGGAACACAGCAGGGGACACAGCGGGACACAGAGGGACACAGTGGGGGACACAGCAAGGGACACAGCAGGACACAGTGGAACACACCGGGGACAAAACAGGGGACAAAGCGGGGTCACAGGGGGACACAGCGGGACAAAACGGGACACAGCGGGACACAGCGGGTACCCAGCGGGGAACACAGCGGGAACACAGCGGGACACAGCGGGGACACATTGGGACACAGCGGGGGACATGGAGGCGGACACAGCAGGACACAGCGGGACACAGCGGGGGACACAGCATGGACAGAGAAGGTCACAGGGGGGAAATAGTGGGGACACAGCGGGGGACACAGCGGGATACAAAAGGACACAGCGAGGACACAGTGGGACACAGGAGGACACAGCGGGGACACAGCGGGGACTCAGCGGGGGACACAGCGGGACACAGCGGGTGACACTGCGGGGACAGAGGGAGGACACAGTGGGACACAGCGGGACACAGCGGGACAAAGCGTGGTACACAGCGAGGGACACAGCGGGACACAGCAGGACACAGCGGGGGTCACAGCAAGGGACACAGCAGGACACAGTGGGACACACCGGGGACAAAACAGGGGACAAAGCGGGGTCACAGAGGGACACAGCGGGACAAAACGGGACACAGCGGGACACAGCGGGGACACAGCAGGGTACACAGCAGGGGACAGCGGGGACACAGCTGGACACAGCAGGACACCGCGGGAAACAGCAGGGACACAGCGAGGACACATCGGGACACAGTGGTTGACACAGCAGTGGACACAACGGGACACACCAGGGGACAACGGATTCATAGCGGGACACAGCGGGGGACAGCGGGGACACAGCTGGACACAGAGGGGGACACTGCGGGGGACACAGCGTGAAACAGCGGGACACAGGGTGAACCCAACGGGGGACAGCGGGGACACAAGGGGACACAGCAGAGACACAGCGAGGTACAGCGGGGACACATCGGAACACAGCAGGGACACAACGGGGACACAGC
>NW_012285030.1:0-2984 GCF_000151885.1 Dipodomys ordii | reverse complement strand
TTCTCAAGCGGGACACAGCGGGGGACACAGCGGGGGACAGCGGGGACACCCCGTGGGATAGCGGGGACACAGGGGGACACAGCGTGGACACAGCGGGGACACAGCGGGGGACACAGCGGGGGACACAGCGGGGGACAGAGTGGGCACACAGTGGGGACACAGCAATCACACAGCGGGGGACAAAGCAGGACACAGCGGGGACAGAGCGGGGACACAACAGGGGACACAGCGGCGGACACAGCGGGACACAGCAGGACAAAGCGGGGGACACAGCAGGGGACACAGCGTGACACAGCGGAACACAGCGGAACACAGCGGGGGACACAGCAGGACACAGCGGGACACAGCGGGACACAGAGGGGACACAGCGGGACACAGCGGGGACAAAGCGAGGACAGAGTGGGACACAGCATCAACACAGCGGGGACACAGCGGGACACAGCGGGGGACACAGCAGAGGACACAGCGGGGGACAGAGTGGGACACAGCGGGGGATACAGCGAGGACACAGTGGGGACACTGCGGGACACAGCGGGACAGAGCGGGGAAACAGCGGGGACACAGCGGGGACACAGCAAGGACACAGCAGGACACCGCGGGGGACATAGCGGGACACAGTGGGGTACACAACGGGACACAGCGGGGGACAAAGCGGGTGACACAGTGGGACACAGCGGGGACACAGCGGGGGACACAGCAGTGGACAAAGCGAGACACCACGGGACACAGCGGAACACACCGGGGACACAGCGGGACACCGCGGGGACACAGCGGGATACAGCGGTGACACAGCAGGACACAGCGGGGAAACAGAGGGACATAGCTGTTACACAGCGAGGACACACCAGGGACACAGCGGCACAGCGGGGACACAGCGGGAACACAGCGGGACACAGCGAGGACACAGCGGGGGACACAGCGGGGGACACAGCGGGGGACAGTGGTGACACTCCGGCGGACAGCGGGGACACAGCGGGACACAGCGGGGGACACAGCGGGACACAGCGGGGGACACAGCGCGGACACAGCACCACACAGCGGGGACACAGCGAGGACACAGCGGAGGACAGCGGGGACACACATGCGGACAGCAGAGACACAAGGGAACACAGCTGGGGATATCGGGGACACAGCGGGACAGAGTGGGACACAGCGGGACACAGCGGGGACACAGCGAGGACACAGCGGGGGACACAGAGGGACAAAACAGGACACAGCGGGACACAGCGGGGACAAAGCAGAGGACAAAGCGGGGTCACAGAGAGACACAGCGGGGCAAAATGGGACACAGCGGGACACAGCGGGGACACAGCAGGGGACACAGCGGGGGACAGCGGGGACACAGCCGGACACAGCAGGACACAGAGGGAAACAGCGGGGACACAGCAAGGACACAGTGAGACACAGCGGTTGACACAGCAGTGGACACAACGGGACATACCGGGGGACAACGAGGACACAGCGGGGCACAGCGGGGGACAGCGGGGACACAGCGGGACACAGCGGGGGACACAGCATGGACAGAGCAGGTCACAGGGGGGAAATACTGGGGGACACAGCGGGGGACACAGCGGGATACAGAAGGACACAGCAGGGGACACAGCGGGACACAGCGGGACATAGCCGGACACAGAGGGAAACAGCGGGGACACAGCGAGGACACAGCGGGACACAGTGGGACACAGCGGTTGACACAGCAGTGGACACAACGGGACATACCGGGGGACAACGGGGACACAGAGGGACACAGCGGGGGACAGTGGGGACACAGCAAGGGACACAGCATGGGACACAGTGGGACACAGGTTGGACCCAGCGGTGGACAGCGGGGACACAAGGGGACACAGCGGAGACACAGCGGGACACAGCGGGGACACAGCGGGACACAACGGGGACACAGCGGGACACAGCGGGAGACACAAAGGGACACAGCGGGGGACACAGCGGGACACAGCGGGGGACAAAGCGGGTGACAAAGCTGGACACAGCGGGGACACAGCGGGGGACACAGAGTGAGACAAAGCGAGACACAACGGGACACAGCGGAACACAGTGGGGACACAGCGGGTACCCAGCGGGGAACACAGCGGGAACACAACGGGACACAGCGGGGACACATCGGGAAATATCGGGAGACACAGAGGCGGACACAGCAGGACACAACGTGACACAGCGGGGGACACAGCGGGACACAGTGGGGGACAAAGCGAGACACCACGGGACACAGCGGAACACAGCGGGGACACAGCGGGTACCCAGCGGGGAACAAAGCGGGAACACAGCGGAACACAGTGGGGACACATCGGGACACAGCGGGGGACACAGAGGCGGACACAGCCGGACACAGTGGGGACACAGCGAGGACACAGCGGGACACAGCGGGGGACACAGAATGGACAGAGCAGGTCACAGGGGGGAAATACTGGGGGACACAGCGGGGGACACAGCGGGATACAGAAGGACACAGCAGGGGACACAGCGCGACACAGCCGGACACAGAGGGAAACAGCGGGGACACAGCGAGGACACAGCGGGACACAGTGGGACACAGCGGTTGACACAGCAGTGGACACAACGGGACATACCGGGGTACAACGGGGACAAAGCGGGACACAGCTGGGGACAGCGGGGACACAGCAGGGGACACAGCATGGGACACAGCGGGACACAGGTTGGACCCAGCGGTGGACAGCGGGGACACAAGGGGACACAGCGGAGACACAGCGAGGTACAGCGGGGACACATCACAACACAACGGGGACACAGCGGGGACACAGCGGGGACACAGCGGGGACACAGCGGGACACAGCGGGGGACACAGTAACGGACACAGCGGGACAAAGCAGGACACAGCGGGACACAGCGGGGGACACAGTAACGGACACAGTGGGACACGGCGGGGGACACAGCAGGGACACAGCGGCACCCAGTGGGAATCAGCGGGGACACAGCAGGAGACACAGCGAGGATACAGTGGGACACAG
>NW_012285029.1:0-3253 GCF_000151885.1 Dipodomys ordii | reverse complement strand
CCCCTAGGGGTTAGGTAAATGCTCAATGTTATTACATCCCCCTTCCAGTATTCCATGGTCCGATCTATTAACAATTAGTTCTCTAAAAAGAAAAGATGAGGTTGAGGGGATATAAGTAACTTGGCAGTTCCCTCCTATTTCCTTAGTAACTCAGAAAGTAAGACATAGGAATCACAGTTTGCAATGTTCATTGCAGCAATGTCAGGGACAATCGTGAACCCTTCATTTAATCACCAGAAATCCAGAACTGGCATTGCTGTTCCAGCATAGAGAAATACTACTTGAGATAAAAGCTCAGGAACATCACTTGAGCTTAGAGTTCACTCTATCTTTACTCTCAAAAGAGGAATTAGGAGGAGGCGGAGGAAGTGGAGATGCAGGAGGAGGAGGAGGAAGAGGAGGAGGAGGACAAGGAGGAGGAGGAAGACAAAAGAGGAGGAAGAAGAGGAGGAGGAGGAGGAAGAAGAAGAAGAAGAAGAAGGAGGAGGAGGAGGAGGGGAAGGAGGAGGAGAAAAGAAAAACATACAAATTAGTATAGATATATTATTTGTAGATTACAAATCACAACATTTCTTGTTAAATTTTATAACTTTATTTTTAATACAAGCAATACATTTTAGTAATGTCTATCCATTTGAAAAGTGCAGCTATGGAGAATGAAAATATTTAATTTAAAGGACTTTTAATAATGGAAGTTAACATCTTTTGTCACTAAGAAGTACAGAAGTCATTAAGGAAACAATTACCTCAAGCAATTTGTCCCTTGGGAAGGACAAAATGAGTCAATTATATGGTAATCATGTTAGTCTATGGCTTTGGGCAGTGTTGGGGAAATTTTCTTCACCAATATTAACATTTCATTACAAATGCTCATGACACTTGTTGTGATTTTTGACTCAGATTTGTATATGTGCCATTGAACTACAATCAAGTCTTGAAATCTATAACTACCTAAACCTAAAAAATGTATTTCAAATATCTTTATTCTATTCTATAAATCTTTATGAACTAAATTTTCTTTATCCTCAAATTGCTTCCAGCCAATTGAGAGCAATCTGCAACTTGTTTGTGTAAAGTGTTTACAAGCCCCTTAGGATTATCTAAAATTTCTTTCGCATTTTGTATTATTTTAC
Organism: Dipodomys ordii; assembly: GCF_000151885.1. NCBI lineage: Eukaryota > Metazoa > Chordata > Mammalia > Rodentia > Heteromyidae > Dipodomys > Dipodomys ordii. Next base: position 2,120 of record NW_012285029.1, on the reverse strand, counting down.
TCTGCATCAGTAATATATTACATATGTCATGATGCATGAGGCACACCATGTACACCACATACACACATACACACACACTCTTGAAAGCTATAAAAAAAGGCTACTTTGCAATTGGAGCTGGAATGTATTATGCAGTAATAAAAGGTACAGGGCTTTTGTAGGTGACAAGAAAGAACCTACAGTATGAATGTAACATTTATTTTATTATTTTATTTTATTTTATTTGTGAACATACTGTACAGAGGGGTTACAATTACATGGGCAGGATAATGCATACATTCCTTACCAAGGATTGTAGCCTCCTCCTTTGTTTACCCTTCACATCACTTCCCAGCCTCCCCCCTCCCTCCCACCCAATCCTTCCCCTCCCTCCCCCCACCGACATTGTAAAGCTCGTTTTCGACATGACAATTTGTACTTCTCATTGTTGCAACAGGTCCACCTGAATCCTTAAACAACTTGTTTTTCCCCATCTCCTCCACAAGTTATACTGACATCAAATATAGTGAAAGCGGGGGTTATACTGTGGGGGAGGGACATACAAAGCAACAAAGAAATAATCTTATAAATGCGTTAGAAACACATGCATGAAAGAAAAAAAGCATTAAAACACATATCTAAGGGTTCATTTTCTTCACATCACATTATCTGACCTTTCCCGCTTGACTCATACATATACTAGATATTGCAAATAAGGGAAACCATGGGACCTGTGTTTCTTTGGGACTGGCTTACTTCACTTAATATAATTTTTTTCCAAGTTTTTCCATTTCCTAACAATTGGGGCAATGTCATTCTTTCTGATGGAGGCATAGAATTCCATTGTGTATATATACCACATTTTCTTGACCCATTCATCTACTGAAGGGCATCTGGGTTGATTCCATATCTCAGCTATGGTAAATAATGCTGCAATAAACATAGTTGTGCTGGTAGCTTTAGTGTGGTCTTGTTTGTAAACATTTGGGTAAATGCCCAAAAGTGGGATTGCTGGGTCATAGGGGCGCTCTATGTGAAGTCTTTTGAGGAGCCTCCATACTGCTTTCAAAGTGGTTGAACAAGTTTACATTCCCACCAACAATGAAGTAAGGTTCCCTTTCTGTCCACATCCCTTCCAGCATCTGTTGTTGTTAGAGTTCTTGGTTTTTGCCATTCTAACTGGAGTGAGTTGGTATCTCAAGGTCGTTTTGATTTGCATTTCTTTTATGCCTAGGGATATTGAACATTTCTTCATGTGTCTTTTGGCCATCCTTCTTTCTTCTTAAGAGAAGTTTTTCTTTAAGTCTGTAGCCCACTTATTTATTGGGAAGTTGTTTCTTTGAGGACTTGTTGTTGGGGGATTTAATTTTTTGAGTTCCAAGTATATTTTAGATATGAGACCCTTATCCGTTGTATGGCTAGTAAAGATCTTCTCCCACTCCGTGGGCTTTCTATTGATCTTGCTAGCTAGTAACATTTATTAAGGAGATTATATTTTACTCAAGGCTTGTCAACCCAAGGAATAAAAATTGGAAATTGTTTTAAAATTATATTCCATTAAGTATGGCTTATGATCCAGCTATTTCACTGAAAAGATAAATGGTCTATTGCCTAAATTATCATTGATAAAATTTATTTTGGTAAGATTTTAGTAAATTAATGTTAATAAATATATGACAAAGTACTACATTTGTATCAGAATGCACCTTGTTGTAGGGCTGAGTTATCATTCAGAAGCAGAATGCTTGTTTAGAGTTTACAAGTTCCTTAGCACCACAATCCCTAACACCACAAGAAAAATGAGATAGTAAACTATATTAAAATAATATAAATTTAAAATTATTTAAATTTAAAAATGTTTAAATTAATTATATCCATTTTGTGAGGGACATGGAAAAAGTACTCCACTTGGCTATACAAACTCACACTGTCGACTTAGGGAGCAATTGGATAAATTGTTCTACGTAACAGTGGGGTCTTACACATCATAAATATTCTTTTTTGAAAACCCAATAAATATATGTAACAAAAATATATGCACCAGTATAATTATGTCATGGGGTTCTCAAAAAGGATAATAAAACTCCTTACATAAAACTATTTTAATTCTAAAAACATAATTATTTTAAATAAAAATTTAG